>NC_051042.1:34908019-34968019 GCF_904848185.1 Acanthopagrus latus | reverse complement strand
CATTACATTTATATAAGTGTATTTAGAACAACAGTTTGGTATTTAAGGAAAAAGGTTTATTCACAGAGTTACACTGAGGATAAACAGGTTTTTGCTTAGCTTAGCATCAGTATTAGCGACAGAGCAAAGCCTGGCTCTGTTGAAACTGTTTTTCAAGTAAAGTTTTATCTTTTTGATTATTGACTGTAATGAAACTAAAGAGTGAAGTTTGTGTAAATTACTTTAAATAGCTGAAAAGATAAAAAAAGATAGATGATTGATAAACAATCAATGTACAATTCATTCATACCAATTAATTCATTAAATGAAGATATTCAGTGTGAAGAGACTTCCAAGTGTTTTAAAGAAAAAGATGAGTTGATCATGCTAATGCTAACATGCTAATCATTGTACAACAACACACAGAAACATGCTGCGTCAGCTTGTCAACAGAAGGAACCGGCTGTTACGTCTCTGTGGATTATCAGTCTTAAAGAACGATGAGCAGAATGTAATAAACTGGGACGATGTTCCCACAGTGACATGACATCTCGCTTTATGAAGAATAATTCATCAACACTGACGCCATGTTTGTTTTTGGAGCTGCAGGTGACCATGTTGGAATGACGAGCTGCTTTATCAGAAACCATAATCCACTGAACTAACATCAGCTGTAATGACGCAGACTGTAAACTAAAGATTGAGACCATAAACTCACCAGCGAACTGTTTGCTGACGTCTTAAATGAATTGTAGTTCAGTTTTCTCAGGAGCTTACACAGGCAGAGGAGCCGCCCCCTGCTGGCCATCACAGAGAAGGCAGGTTGAAGGAACTCTGTCCTTGTCTTATTCTATAAAGCCAACATGACCTCAGGAGAAACACCTGAGAGATGATTGTTCTCATTATTAATCACTAACTTTAATGACTCTTCACAGAACACAAAGGCTCCAGTGAGGCTTCATCAGCTGATACAATATCGATCACATCAGTCTGTTTCCATCACAGGAGAGCAGATTAAACCTCGTGTGATTTGTCTGAGTCAATATTAAATTCTCTGACAGGTCACATCAGACTGTTCGTGTCATATTTCAACACACAGTGAACTCACATGTGCTGTTTGTAAGAAACACAGCGATACTGCTGATAAAATACCTGAACACCTTCGACACACAGATTCTCTCTGTTCACGTCTGAGAATTCCTCATATTGTATTAGTGTTTAATCATTTCTGTTTACTGTCTGTAGTATCAGTATGTGTTCACTGACTTACAGGAACCCTCCTGATTCTTTATTTCTGTGGTATCTTTGACAACACATGGAATAAATAAGTTCTCCTGAACAAACTGACTAGTTTATTAATCTTAGCAGATCTAAAAAATAACATTTGAATGTTAAATATCTGCAGCTGAAAGACGTCACAGTGATACTGATCCTCTGCTGCAGACTTCAGCCTAGATCATAAAGAATAAATACAAATAAAAAGTGCCTGTTGACTCGTTCTGAGCTGAAGATAAAGATGTTTAGAAGCAGAAGGTGTGTGGAACCTACCTGTGTCCGCCGTGCTCACAGCTGAGTTCAGGTTCAGATCCTGTCGACTGAGCAGTGTTACTGCTGACGGTTTACTTATTGACAGACTGAACAAACACTGAGACCATCTCCTGTTTGAGCTGCTTAAAGACACACACACACACACACACACACACACACACACACACACACACACACACACACACACTGAGGAGACAGCACAGACATCATCCTCGATAGCACGTAGCATGTTGTAGCCTAGCTTAGCACAAAGACTGGAAACAGAGGGAAACTGCTAGCCTTGCTCCACTGCAGTAAAAGAGGAAATAGTTAGAGGACAGATGAGCTCCAAACTTCTCAACGACAAGAGTGAATTATTGTTTAACTGCTGAAAAGAACGCCGACATTTTGGGTGAAACAGTCCTGGAAAGGACATGTTTAGCATAGCTTAGCATAAATGTTCTGTGTTAACTGCTAGCTTAGCTCAGTAAAAAGAGAAAATCCAACGTGAAGCAGCTTCATGTCAATAAAATGAATACTGTTTATATATGATAAAGGTTTATGTTCATGTAGTCTTTGTTTATTATAATTATTATTATGTTAATTTCTTTCTGCTAACATGTTTTTGATCATTTATAATGAAACATGAATATCTGCCCATTCTTATTATCATTCTTGTATTTAACCTCAGAGTGCATCTCGTTTTATTAGTGGCTCAGTCAGCTGTAAAGGACTTTGAGCTGCGCTCATATTAATGAGCGGTGAAGAAATGTTCCAGCTCAGAGGATGAACCCTTTAATTCTGCCACCACCCTCAGGGCAAACTTTGTATTTGTCGTTCCTCGACTGGTTTAAACTTCATGAATAGTTAAATCTCCAGGATGTTTGTTCGTGCAGCTCAGTGGATGTAAAGACTGCAGCTTTCTGTCAGCTTCTTCTTTTTCTCTACAAAATGACTGAAAGGAGAATTTAGTCCCAAACGTTTGAGAGTTCGACGTTTCAGCTCTTTCGTGACAAACAGTAAAAACACAGAAGGCGTGTTTCTGTTTTTTATGGCCGTTTCTTTGACCACAAGCAGCCGTGAGTGATAAGCTCATTAAAGTCTAAATCAAACTGAAACTGGAACATTATCTGCAGCTCCACCCAAACACCGCAACTGACTCGAACTGCTTGACTGGTGGAGCGAGGCCTGCAGAGAGCTGTGTGAGAGAGATAACACCGACTGTGCAGGTTGAACGGTTCATCTGAGTGTCTCGTCCCTCCAGGAAATAGTTTATGTGCAGATGTTTTTTGATCTCTTGGGATTTTTTCACGTCTTCTTTTACAGTTTAACTCACAGATCCGTTCGGCTCCTGGGGGTCAAAATACAGAAACCGTTCAAATCAGAGACAAAATGTGGGACGACACAGAAACAACGTTTGACTCTCAGTGTCACTTCAGCCTCCGTCCTGATTCCTCCAGTGAACTTCAGGGTTTTAGGGCAGATTTAAATTTTAATAGTTGGAGTTTTTTAAGGTGGGATTGTATGAAGACGGGGAACGACCAACATCGACAAATAAATGTTGTGTTTCCTGAAATGTCTTTGTGTTCTGACATTGTGAACACTTTCCATTACATTTTTTGTCTGTGTTAAATATAATGAAAATATATAATTTTAGAAATTATTACTGTAAATATTCAGTGGTAATATGTATGTGAGTCACAGTAACATGTTGTGTTTCTACAACATTTTGCTGAAAGTTTCTTGCTTGTAAATCTGTGAATTTACTGTAAATGTACAGTAAAATTACAGCAATCTACTGTTTTCACATTAATCCGACTATGTGGCTTGTTAGCATGTTAGCAAGTTGTTAGCCTTTTAGCATCTACTAACTAACTGTATGGTGCTGAACCCTCATCACAGTATTTACTTGTAATGAGACATTTTAACTTTTTTAAGGTCACTTCAGAATGTTGCTCAGCAGTTTACTGTATTCTTCCAAATAATTACCCATCATGCATTGCAGAAGCATAATTACAGTAGTTTACTATGAATATCAGCTGTTAAGTGGTTTATGAACAGTTTAGAGGAAATCTGCTGCGCTCATCAGTTCAGGATGTGAATTGATTCAAGAAAAGTCACCAGAAAGTTTCTGTCAGTTTTATTTGTCCTGCAAACCTCCAACAATTAAAATTCAAAGTTAAAATAAGTCGAAACGAACCTCATTAAATTTTATTAAGTTTTATTTGTGATGTCATGTTGAGGAACTACACTACCCACAATCCCAAAGTGTGATATTCACAGTGACCCGGTCCAGTCTCCAGCTCGTCTCCTCGTTGTTCTGTCAATGGTTGCCATGGGAAACAGCCCCGCCCCCAACAGACTGAAGCTCAGTTTGTATACAGAAATGTGGAGTTTTAGTTTGTGATTCCTTCAACCCCAGTGATGAGAATCCAAAAGTTCATTTTAAATGAAAGTCAGTTGATTTAATTAAACTTTAGTTTGAACCTTTACAGTCGATCAGTCGGTGTGCTTGTTACTGGGCAGAGAAATGTATAAAATAATAACAAAAATCCCTCATGAAGTCTTCCTCCTCCTCCTCCTCCTCCTCCTCTTCCTCTTCTTCTTCTTCTTCTGTTCTCATTCTTGTACTTGTTGTTGTTGTTCTTCTTCTTCTATCTTTGCACTTTCATCAGCTGAGCCTGAGCTCGTCTCCTCATGATGAGGGCCGTCATGGTGCAGCAGAGCGTCAGGCAGGGGAAGGAGGCGCAGGCCAGCAGGAGGTGCTGCTCTCCGAACTCTCTGACCAGCGCCGGCCGCCGCCACAGAAAGTCGTGAAACAGCGCCTCCTGCTGGGCCAGAGTGCAGAGGGACAGGAGGATGTGAAAGAGCTGGTGGCCGTGACCGACGATGTCAAAGCTGCCGGGGGAGAAGCGCTCCGGTATCGGACAAGAGAAGAAGAAGGCTGACAGCAGGAACAGCAGCACCTGGTGGAGAAATGAGGAGAATCAATGAATAAATTCTGTCTTTTCAAATCAATTCAGGAGTGTCACCTGACTTTCCATCATCATCGGGCTCAGGAGATAATGACAGAATTTTGTGTTTGGGTGAACTGTTCCTTTAAGTGACATCATGAAGGAATAAAGCCACATTAATCTAAACAATCTGATGTCGCAGCCGCACCAGGAAGTCTTAGTTGATTCTTAGATGTTTGGATCTAAAATCAGTGAGTGAGCAGCTCCACCTGCAGGAAGTGCAGCGGCAGTGCAGAGCTGCTGGTCCAGCTGCAGGTGAGGAGGCGGTGGGCCACGGGGCTGATGTCCAGCAGGTAGGCCACGCCCATCGGCACCACCTGGCAGAGCTTCCTGTGCAGCGGGTATGGCCGCTGGAAACGAAGCTTGGCACAGCAGCAGGCGGTGCAGGAGAGCCAGGCGAGGAGGGCGGCGGCCGGGAGGAACACATGTCCCAGCATGCTTTGTGTCCAGGCGGTGTCGGAGCTGTACAGGCACAGAGCCAGAGCGCTGCCGTACTGATAGACGGCCACGCCCACGTAGTCCAGGAAGAAGAGCGAGTAATGCGCCTGCTCCGAGTGCGACTGCAACAGGTGAGCCGCGGCACTGCCACACAAAACTCAGGTCATTAAATCAGATATTTAATTCATCAATAAACTGATCAGATCAATCTATCACATGAAGAAGAAGAAGACCTCTGCATGAACATGTAACGTGATGCTTTTGTTTATGTCTCACCTGCAGCTCAGGTATGTGATGGCAGAGAGGACGTAGAGGACCAGAGGCAGCGAGGACACGTCCACAGAAAACCCCTGACCTTCAGGACCCTGCAGCCGGAACCCCAGGATCCCCTGAGGAGGTCAAAGGTCAGACCGGTCAGACAGAGAGCTTCAAACACCTGAAGATCAGACGGGTCAGACGGGTCAGTACCCCTCCCTGCAGGACGGCGAACACCAGGAACCTCATCACCACGCCGACGGCGGCCAGCAGGTGGCTCCACACGTTCAGAGTCTCGTTGTGGATCTGGAAGAGGCTGAGGACGTAACAACGCCACGACAGGCCCACCGGGCGGTACCCGGCCCGGATGAACCGCTCCCGAAACAGAGGAGGGACGTCCACGTCTCGCACGGTGGGGGGGAGGGAGGGGAGGAGGCGGTCCAGCAGGGGGGGCAGGGCGAGGCACAGAGAGGGAGGGGCGAACGACACCCGAGGCATGATGGGAAATGACCCTGAGTTTAGCTCAATGCTCCGTCAAAGCTGAAGAAAGTGAGAGACTTTAACATACATACAGGTGTGTTGGTGGTGAGACAGGTGAGGTGATTCAACAGTGCAGGTGAAGGACAGACAGGTACAGTAATTGGTTTCACAGGTGAGGAAAAGTTGAGACAGGTGTGGTGTTTATACAGGTGGTTAGGGGTTTCACAGGTGTGCTTGTGGTGAGGGATTTAACAGGAAGTAGGAAGAGAGACAGGTGAGTGGTTTCACAGGGGTGTTCATTCAGACAGGTATGCTGGTGATACAGGTGTGTTGGTGGTTTAACAGGTGAGGTGTAGACAGGTAAATGGCTTCATGTGTGGTTAAGTTTCAGTGATGGAACGTAACTGAGCACATTTACTCTTTTCCATCACTCGTCCACTCCACCTGATTCTGGAGGAAACTACTTTTATTTAGTTACTAGTTGCTTTACAGATTACATGCTGTAATATGACACTCACAGAACTGATTGATTTGAGGACTCACAGCCAGATGACCAGAATAATGCTGATTAATCTGTCAATAACTGTGTCGTCTCATGACGTCATCCAGGAGGCTCCTGTGTTGCCATGGTGACAATTAAAAGAACATGTGAGCTATTGATTTAGTTACAGTTACTTCTGTAATCAGCTGCTCCTGTCAGGTAACTTGTCAGGTAACTTGTCAGGTAACTGACACAGTTACAGTTTAAATCATGTTTCTGTTTCTCAGATGATTATAATTCAGCCTGCAGAGGAACAAACCAGAAGAACAATAAAGCGTCACACAGTAAGCAGGTCAGAAGTCACAGCAGCCCACACAGGACACGAACCTACCTGAGAGTTCTGTGGACTTCAGGACGAGCGGCGCCGGCGCTGATCCGTCTGAAGCATTTCTCCTCTGTCAGAATCAGTTCTGGTCCATTTTGTCAGCGTTGTTGCTCTGTGAGTTACTGACCTGTTCACAGACCGGCCACTGTCACATGCATGCTGACACAACACACACACACACACACACACACACACACACACACACACACACACACACACACACACACACCTAATCTCCACAATGTGTTCTTGTTTTCAGCTAATTCGAGCTGATTTCAGTCTGAATGAGGATTTCAGACATCATGAGACTCAACACACTGCTGACACACACACACACACACACACACACACACACACACACACACACACACACACACACAGGATACATAATAAATACATAAATAAATACGATTTTTGTGATTTTTTCTGTCAATCATGATAAATTGATTGATCAGTGACATCACTCATAGATTCATTAACAAAAATAGATTAATAACAAATATGGATAATATTCATAAAAAAATCTGAATGTCAAATGAAAGTAAAATAATAATCTAACACAGAAAACACTAAAAATATCCCCAACATGTTGCCGCTCGACAGAAACTACATTTAACTCTTTTTTTACAGACACAGTTTGTTTAAACCTGATGCAGTGTTAGAGAATAAACCCTCACAGGTGTCACTTCTGTTCAGGTTGAAGCGCTGCTGGATTTATCTTGTTACACGATGTTAAAACATTATAACCATTGATAAGATTTTTTTAAAATAAATGTTTTGTTTTTGCAGCCGTATTTATACTTTCGGACTGTTTTTGCTGGAGATGCTCAGGAAGGAGTTATTTTACTGACACTGACGAGGTCACACAGGTCCTGAGATGGCCACCGTACAGAGAAACCTCTTGATTTAGGAACAACATGAACTTTTCCTCTCACAGCGGTGCAGATCTACAACATATCACAGTTCACATGTAGCTCGGACGGTTTGATCACAAAGCGTTTCTTCATTGGTGTGAATGATGTCACTGTGCTGCATGTTTAATCTGTTTGACTCGTTGGACAACAACAAGAGTTAAATCAACACATCTTCAATACTCAGTTACACAGTAAAAAAAAACTGTAATAAGACTGTAATAAGACTGTAAAAAGTCTGGTAGCAAAGTTACCAGACAGATACCGTGAAATTACAGTAAAAAAAGTATCACAGATTTACATGTAAAAAACTGTAAAAAATACACAACACATTTCATAATCAAATTACATCATATCATAATTTAATACAGCAGTTTACTGTAATTCACTTTTTTACAGTGTAGATTTTTTTTTAAATGTGTTTCCAGCTGTTGGTCCTGGTGGTCAGGTTCAGATATGAGTTCTGAAGGTCCAGGATCAGGTTCTGATGGGTCAGTTCTGGCTGGATTGGGCCCTGACGCAGGTGCAGCCGACGGCCACAGACTGGTACGACGCGGTGTAGCAGCGTTGTCCATCCTGCCGGTTCAGGACCAGGACGTTCTGGTAGACGGGGACTGAGTTCAGGTTGTGTCCGTCTTTGTGTCCCGGGTTTGGACTGGAGCAGAAGCTGCTGCTGCACTCGGCCTCCCAGAGGGTGGAGGGGATCCGGTTCTTCACCGTGGACGACCTGAACCAACGACAGCAACAGAACTGACTGTGAAGTGATTTCAGTCATGACACAACATCATATTTTATTATCTCCTCATCCTTTATGTGAACAAAGCTGTCTGATAAATGTAGTGGAGGAAAAAACACAATATTTTCCTCAGAGTGTGGCATGAACACAGAATACTCAGGTCGAGTACAAGTACCTCAGATTTGTACTTCATTAGAGAAACTTCAGGTGAACACAGACACAGTCTAGACATTTAATCAATCAGTAAATAATTAATTAGATTGCTTCATTTTCATATTTAACCTTAGAATATCAGAAAAACTAGAGAAATGGAGTCTGAAGATAGAAGTTTGAAGGTGAGAAGGCCGTGAAGGTGGAAACAAACCAAAAACCTGAATGACTCTGATGTCAGACTGACCTCCAGCTCCACGGAGACAGAGATCTGCTGTGGATGTTCCCGTTTCCTTCAGACAAGGACGAGAGCTCTGAGGAGAACGCCAACATGGAGTCACACCCAGGAGGAGGAGGAGGAGCTTTGAGCTTGGCGGCGGAGGAGAGTACCCACAATACACTGCAACATATCTGCAGAGAGGAGAGACTTGACTGCACATGTTGGAGCGTGATGAGCTCTGACTTTAACCACATTTTGTTGATAAAACTGAAAAGCAGGATTTTTTTGTTTGTGCTTAAAGGAACAGTTCACCCATCTCCTCACTCTCACGCTGAAGGACAGCTCACAGAGCACAAAACATTTCTGGAACCTACAATGGTTCCATACGAGCTCTCAAACTGATCAAAGACGTCATTTACACCATTTAATTAATCATTTTGCTAATTAAATGAACAAATTAGGAGATCTTCCATCATCTCTGTTTAACTGGGTCATCCTTATCTAGTTTGAGGACTTGAATTGGCTTTGCAGACTTTCTATCTGCACTGTCGCCGAGGTTTAAATAAAGTTCTGTGTTGGAACAACGTGACCTGAAGATGCCATCTATCATTTCGTATCACTGATCTCACATTTTAATTTCGTCCTATTAAGATTTTCATCAGTCGATGTCAGCCGACATTCAGCAGAACTATCGGACTGAATCATTTTCTCACTGAGCTTCACTTGTCATGACTGCAGTTTGATTGATGGGAGCTGTTGCAGGTCTGCAGGATGTTCACTACAGATCAGATCAGCGTGTTGTTGGTTCATAAAGTTAATAAAGTTGATGCTCACCAGCAGGGTGAAGACGCCGTGTGTCAGCTTCATGTTGTCGGTGTGGTCCGGTCCAGTCTCTGAGTGTGCGACTGCTCTCAGCTCAGGTGTTTTTATGAGGATCTGTGACCTTCAGATCTGATAACAGCAGATCTCACAGCTGATTAGCAGACGATGCAGTGAGACGGGAGATTCCTGTTATCTCTGCAGTCCATCGAGGAGATGAAAGTCTGCAATCGACAGTTTGTCAAAGACACGTTTTCTTGTCTGATAACATCTCTGACAGACAGACTGAAACACCTCGGGACAACCGGCAGTGAGCCCACATCACTTCTGATTCACAACCTTCATATATGCTGAATTTAGAAGAAAATGTGAAGAAAACGACACACGAGACCTCTGAGTGTTTGAATATTTCATAAAGCTTTAATGGAGATTTCTATGGAGGGAGGAAGGAAAGGAAAGGAACACTTTCTAGATTCTCTCCTGTTGACTATAAATAATATTAATATCAACATTAAAATGTAACGTGTTATACACAAATACAGAGAATGAGTGCTCAGTGATGCTTTGAGCTTAATGCTAACATTAGCATAGCATACTGTAGTGCATCATGCAATATTAATTGGGAGTTTGGGGTTAAAATTCACAATCAATAATAAATGTTGATTGGGGATAACTATTAATTGTGATAAATAAGAAGATCCAGTTTACATTAGATCACCTCGAAGAAGGGGGATAAAATAACCAATTCACCTAATCAGTCTCATACGAAGATACTAAACTGTCAGTTTGTGATTAATAATTAACTTAACAGCTACAACCAAAATGACCATAACAGCTGTGATGGTCGTCACCTGAGGATTGAACACATGTGCATTACACCAGCCAGAGTTAAAGTCCTGTGCTTAGCCGTGTGATGCTGTGTAGGCCCAGTTCAGTGTTACCAGTCTTTGAAGAAAAGGTGCTGGTGGTTCCTCGGCTGATGAGCAAAGCAGCAGCAGCAGCAGGTTGTAATCCCAATTCTGAACAATGTTGTTCTTGCTGTGAAAAGTCTGATGAAAGAAGGCAGGTGGAGGAAACTGACCCTTCTCTCCTTTCGCTTTTAGTTCAAAAAGAAACTAAAAAAAGTCTTTAATCAAATCATTTTTTCTCTATGCTGAAATTCTTAAAACAAAAAATAACTGAAAATGTAAATTTAAAATGAGCAGAAGCAGCATGTGTGTAGCTTTCTTCAGAACATTCTTTATGTCAGTCTTTTATTTGGTAACGTAAAAATGAAAAATAAATCACATCCAACAATGTCCTCAAAGAACACCCAAACTTAGGCTGATGGCAAGATATAATTGTTTATCATCTGCATAGAAGTTGACCCATGATTTTATTTCACTGATGTGATTTCAGGAGGCACATGAGAAGATGATTTGAGCCCAGAATCAAACCCCGAGGAACAGAACAAATAATTTTACGGGTTCGGACTGTGACGTCACTGTGCTGGTGGAATCCAACATGGACACAAACTCTTCTGCTCATGTAACATCTTTGGTTATTTTACTCCACGTAACCGTTTTCTGTATTTGTGTCTTCTTTGCATTTGGGTTTGGTGATCCATCCATCCATCCATTTTCTTCTGCTTATCCGGGCCGGGTCGCGGGGGCAGCTGTCTGAGCAGGGACTCCCAGACTTCCCTCACCCCGGACACTTCCTCCAGCTCCTCTGGGAGGATCCCAAGATGTTCCCAGGCCGAGTGACATAGTCAGGCTCTTTCCCCCCCAGCGAGGTGACATCCCATGTCCCCATGGCCAGAGTCACCGTCTGGGGATTGGGTCGTCGGGCCCCCGCCCACCCAAATCACACCGCACCTGCCCCTTCTGGTGACGCCGTTCTGGTCGATGTGAACATCCTTGTTTTCATACTCGTCATCGGGGGCATTGGGTTTCATGATATGAGCAAAAATCATGTGAATCAGAATCTGTTGTTGTGGTTTGGTTGGTTTCTGCTAATCTAATCTCATTAAACTGCACCCACACAGTCCTGAACTGAGTTACACTCGCATCAAGATGCTTTTTTTTTTTCTAGCAAAACCAGTTTTACCCCGTCGCTTTCTGCCTTCACTTCCTGTCAACAAAGTCATAAAATGCTCCTAAAATACTTGACATCTATCAGATTACTCTCCCAAATCTTATTCCACAAAACACGATTTGTAGTGAGTATCTGTATTTATTCACCTCCTTATTTCATCACTTTATTTGTGTCTCAACACACTTGTCACTGTCTGGTCTTATCTCTACTATAGATCTGTTGCATTTCCTTTTGCAGTCATGATGCTTCAGTTGTTCTGTGTGGGAACAAACAGATGTTCTACTTGTTTTAACTGTCAGCTCTTCTGCTTCGGTCTCCTCGTTTCTTAAAAAATGATCCCCTGAGAAATACAAAAGAAAATGTGTTTTATCACTCTGAGTCACACAAACATCTTGTATTCTTTCATTTATTAAAATCATGTTTCTTTTCTAATAATGACATCTCACCACACGAGACAGATGGAAACAATAAAATAAGATCTATTATAAGCTCGTTTATATACGATTAAAACCAAGATGGGTCACAGATATTTGTATCAGCTGATTCAGCAGCTGATTGATGGAGGAACAATTGAAAATAAAAGTTCTCACTGTTTAAATGATGTGATGTCTGGCAGCAGGAACTTCTTATATTCTTTTCTATCAAGACGGTTGCTGGTTCAAGTCCCTGAAAGATAAAAGCTGTCTGCTGGGCTTTGGCTGATCTTCACGTCTCCACTGTGTTGGAGGCGTTGATGCCTTTTAGAGAATTTAATGCACATTTCAGACACATAATTTGTCTTTCTGTGCAGTTTATCTGACTTTTAACAGACGGGAGGGGAGGGACAGACACCAGAGTTTTGGATGTGGTTCCCTACGTTACATTTTGATTTCAGTAAGACATGTGCAAGTGTTGAAACACATATAATAAATATGTCCTTTGTAGCTTCCTGTAGCTGGATATAACAGTGTTTCTAAATGCTGAGGTTAGTGTGTTTAGCCTGGTCCAGTTTTGAATCTTGTTACCATGACAGCCATCTCCAGTCGCACACTGAGCAGCTTCCTGCGGTTGGTTTTTATCTGCTTTCACTTTTTTTGTTATCAGATTAAATCACAAAAAGTAGTTAAAAAAAACTTGTGTGAGTTTGCTGTCATGTGGATCATCATCATTATAACTAATGAATGGTCAAAACTGAATTGTACGTGTTCACATATATTCACTATGATGTAGCACTGAATTAAAAAAAAACATTCTACAAACATGACAATGAAAAGTATTTACAAAAATATTTCATGGATCAAAAATTCTTGTTTGTAATAAACAAACTTATAAACAATAATTCCACAAACTGAGCCTGTCAAGGGGACGGGAGCCTGTCATCAGCGTCCTGTGTCCATATATGGAGCTCAGAGGGCCCCCTGTGCTCTGGCCCCACCCTCTCTGTGACATCACAGCGCTGTGATGTGGTCGACTCTGAGGTTAGAACTGAGAGAGTTTCTATCAGAGCTGTCAGCAACTTTTGCTTTGACCTGGTTTGATGTAGCGAGAGGAAACCAGAGACGGTGTCATTAATCTGATTCATCGCTGGATATCAAGACGCCGTCGTTTCCGTCACAGCCGTCAGCAGTTTTCACTCAGGAGTGAGTTCAGAAATCATGAACACACTTGGCAGGACGCCAGGAGGCTACAGTCATCATCGAGAGCAGCAACTGAATCGCTGTGTTCAAGTATATTTAGTTACTAAATAAAATATATGGAACTACTGTACTTAAGAACAGTTACAAGGTGCTTCAATAGGTTCATTCTATGTTTATTCAGAGTGAAATAATGTAGTTTTTACTGCTCTTCAATGATTTGCTCATTTGAAGGTCTGTTGGATGGAATGGAAAATGATATTCATAAACCAACAGAAACTTCTTCTCTCCATCTGCTCTGATCTCCGGTGGACCTCAAGGTGCTCATTCATGCTCCCTGGAGGTTCAACCTTCAAAACCACAACATCACCCACCATTGCTACGCAGACGACATGCTGCTACGCCTGTTCCTTTCATGCATCGGCAGCTGTAATCCAGTGATATAATATCATCTCAAACAGTCGAGTATTTCTACACTGTGGTGTCACTGAAGTTAAAGATCTGAGAACTTTGTTGACCTGTGGGACAAATAATGTGAAGTTTTCCTCAACAGTATTTATATATAATAATAATAATTCATTTATTCATTCAATGTTTATTAATGTACAGTACTTTCAATCCATCTTTTCTTTTCCCTTGAAAACATTTATTTTATTACTATAACTGTATTTTATTATGTTTATAGAGCAGACACATCATTACAACATTATAGTTCTATAAACTGTTGATTATAAATACTTGATGCACAGAAGACATTTGCCTTCAACTGTGATGCAACCAACAGTGTTTCTGTTAGCACATAATATATCATTTATAATGAAAAACATGATGAAATTTAAATATACACATTTTTGATCCATTATTGGTCACAGCTTTAAATTGAAATGAGAGTTGATTTACGGCTCAGATTCCCTGGAAAAGACTGATTTAATTCATATTAAAATAAATTTAAATATCAAATCTGTATGTGTAGCTCAAATATAAATCACATTTTGATGATGTTAAAGAACAGCCAATAAGCAGTCTTCACCATTTAACCATCATCCAATCACAGCCTGAGCACATTTCTGAGTTTGAGTGGAGGCGTGAAGGAGGAGGTGAGGAGCGATGGAGGGAGCGTCAGTCAGACTCAATCAGTCGTCGTGTTCCTGGATGTCAGTCAGAGAGTTTGTGGTCGACAGCGACCGCAGCAGAGACTCCGGCGGCTTCAGAAAGCCCGACTGCAGAGAAGCTGTTTCCAGTCACCACAGCAGCAACACAAACAGTCCTAGAGAGACGAAGAGCTTCCTGATCGAACAGAACCTCAGCAGGAGGACGACTCGGCTCCTCTGAAGACAACGTGAACCCTCCTGTGGCCTCTGTGTGGAAACTCCTGCAGTCACTGTGACCCCCTTTTCTCTAATAGTGGGCAGAAAGATGACATCAGCCTCCTTTTCTCCCCCTCTTTTGATTCCACCATTGCTGGAAGTCTGAATGAATTAGAATTGCGGAGAGGTTTACGTTTACCGCCCACAGAATAAAACTCTTATCATCTGTGCGACTGTGTGTGGAGGAGAATCTGTGGGCTGAACACAAGAAGAAAGATCAAGTTAACGTGAAATATATTCAGGTCATCAAAATCATGGCTGCACTCTGAATACTTCATCATGAGGAGAGATGGGAACAGAAACTTGGTTCCAAATTAGAAGCGACTTCTTAATGCCCAGTACTGGTTCCTGTGAAAATACATTGAGGTTCTGCTTATCAGAGCCCAAACGGGACATAACAGTTACTAAGACTGCATGAATCTGTAAATCGTGCATCAACACGATGGCAAGCTGGAGAGCTAGTGTAGCTTCTCTTTATCTAAAAGAAAAAGACCGCAAGCTCAGTGCATCTGGTTCATTAGCTGCAAGTCAGCACATCAGATCTGATGAATCGTTTGAGGCAGCATGGCAACGATGTCAGCGAGTGTCTCCGAGTGTCGACAAGATAGTGTCTTGGAAACTCAGCGAGACTTTGTAATATCAAGTCAGTTGCATGAATGTTGAACGCTGTGTTCGTCAACACTGGGACTGTCAGGAGCAGATCAATAATCAATATGTGCCGTGTAGAGTTTCACTGAGATCAATGCTGTCTTCTTCAGGAACAAACACAGTCTCGTAAACTGGCCACTGGAGCAGTCGGGGTTAAAGGCCTTGCTCAAGGGCTCCTCAGTGGTGGCGACTGGGGGAGGGGCTGAATAACTTGAATGTGGCTGAGATCACACCTGCTGCGACGTGATTGGTGCAGCAGACAGATGACATCAGAGAAGTGAGTTTGGTGAAACAAGTGAACTATACCAGGTTTAACGTTTGGTTCTGGTTCTGGTTCTGGTGCTGGTGCTGGTGCTGGTGTGGTACCATCACAGGATGGTCTGCAGGTGTTTGTGAGCCGTCCTCCTCTGAGACGAGCGTGTGATCGGGATGGTTGATTTCTTCAGCTTTCTTAACAAAATCACTGTTCCTGAGCGTCTGTTAGCTGCAGGCTAACATGTAACACACATGAATGAGTTAAACAAAGGTGAATTTGTTCAACTGCCATCAAACTAACAACATCAGTGAGTGTTGGACCTGGATGCTGGTTCTGTTGAGCGACCTGAAGATGCTGCGGGTCTGAACCAGCAGCCTTCTCCACACAGAGACGCCACATTTTCGCCACAGCGGCAGATTGAACATTCTCCGCCGTTGTTCGTTCACACAGAATCAAGCAGCTCCGGCGTGAAGCTGCACCAGCGTGTCATTCACACAGCAAGCCGCCAAACAAAGAGGCGTGACGGGACACGTCATGATGATGAGTTGACCGGGTCGCGTTCACATCGCTGCCGAGCCGAGCCAGAGACAGCAGATTCAGTGTGTCGCAGGGTTGATTGAGCCCGACACAGATGTTAGCAGGTAACAGTGAGAGATGGAAAAGCTCCACGTCAACACTTCACAAATATCCAGCTGTAATAAAAGCACTGTGTGATATTACAGCCAGAGAACAGGACAAATAATGAGGTATTTCATAGACACAACACTGTAACTTTGAATTATTTCTAAAATACATGAATATTGACACTTTTACTTGTGAATGTCTTCATGTTTACAAAGTGTGTGGCACTTAACTCTCTGTGCAGAGGCAGATCAGCTGTAGATGTGACATATTCAGTTTTGTAAGTGAAAGATTCTTCATGCAGGTGAACGATGATTTATTTTGAATAACTGATGACTGTAAACACATATAACACCAACAGTAAGTGTTATTCGTGTCTCTGGTGTCTGTCTGCAGCTCCGTGAGTCAAAGAGACAAAGAGATTCTTAAACTTTTGGGTTTCACTCCCGATTGTGGAGACGAGTGGACAGCACAGAAAAGATGCTGCTGTCAACACACAGGAAGCAGGAAGTCTCTCTGATCACTGATAAGCATCGACCCGCCAGTCAAACCAGGTCAGAGCCGAGCCGGCAGCGCAGCCCTCAGAGAACCGGACCGAGCTGAGTCACAACACGACCGTAAACCAGGTCAGACTCTGCAACATGCTCACATCCTGACGCTGCACCGACAACTCAGCACATTTACATAGCAAACAAAGGTGAGGAGGGGGCGGAGTGAGTCAGGGGGCCCCGGGCCACCGGGGCCCCGGGCAGCACCGCAGTGTTGACATGTTGGGAAATCTTACCTGTTTCATCAGAAACATTAAAGCAGCTGTGATGCAGGAGCTGAAGTCAGGAGACGTCATGATGAGACTCAGTTCCTGCTCGTGTCCTCTCGTCATTGACAGTGACTGTGAACATTAACTCCTTTCATTTTTTTATTCTACATGACAAAAGACACCAAGTGTTGGTGGTTGTGTTGCATTGTGGGTAATGTCAGGTGTCAGGTATTGACCAGCTGCGATGAGTCTGACAGTGATGCAGGAGTGAAATGATAAATCAGTGGAGGAGCAGTCCGGTCGCCAGAGTGACATGTTACAGTTTCAGCACATTTTAACATCTCAGCCTGTTCTGGAGAAACTACAGTGTCCATGTTGCACTGACTTGTGGGTGAGCGGTGAGATCAGCACATCTGGGTTCGGACCGTCCGGTGTGTCTGCACTGGGCTAATGAAACATGGCCGACCCTGTGGAGGAACACGTCACAGTGAACATATTCCTACAAACACTCAGGCTGCTTTAACTGATTTCGTTTGCTTCTTTCTATCTGAAGATAGATTTTGCTGAATTCTGCAGATTTTCATTCTGGGTCGCGGCTGTAGAAGAATATTCACAGGTTTCGTTCAACCTGATGAACCTTTGTAACGTGATGTTTGAAGGTGCAGACTTCATGCTGTCGACCTACAAAACCTGCAACTTTAGCGTGCGCAGAAGTTAAACTTCAACACCGACTGAGAAAGTGGGTCGACCATCAGGCCTCGTCATGCGAGTCTGATATGTGTGGTTTAGAGAGGAGGATCAAAGGCGCACTGATACAGAAAGAACGACAGAAGGAGAGAAAGAAAAAGAGAAAGATGGTGAAGTCATCAGCGGAAGTCCGCTGACACTGGTGCTCTGATCAGGATAAATATCAGAGCCTCACCAAACATCCAGCAGAGCCCGTGGACCCTAAAGAGTCAGACACAGTCTGAGAGATCTGCAGAAAGGCCGACAATCCGGATCAGAACAAGAACCAGACAAGTCCAAACTGTCAGCATGTTCTCAACAGCGAACTCCTCCAGAGTGACGGTAAGATTCTCATTTCATCTCCTGATGTAAATCTGTGCAGTACGTGTGAGTTCTGGAGGAGATCTGGAGTTTCATACTTTCATGAATTCTGTTGAAGTTCTGATCCGAGGATCTGTCTTCATAAACCAACCAGGGATCAAACAGAACTTTGCGCTGACAGTAATCTGTGAGGCTGCATCAGGTCACATGATGCGTTTTTAGGACTTCTGATGTTTTTGTCACAACAAAACCAAAAGTCATGAAAAGTGACGATGATGTAAAAATCAGCTGTTACCATGGAAACAAGAAGGATTTGAGAACATTGTCATGTTTTATAATTTATGAATGAAAGATGTTGGATTATTTCATCTTTGTTAGTTTATTCAAATGCATTCATTCTATAATTCAAAAAGGATTTGAAGGATTTTATGTTTGTTAGAGAGTTGACAGAAAATCCTTTCAGGCGTGGAATCATAATAATATTTCAGTCTTTCATAAATCACAAGAAATATTCACAGTGAGTCAAACATTTTAGATTTTGTGGTGGATGTTTCACTTATATTGTGTTTATGATTATATAGTGAAAATGGTTTATTGCAACTTAAAAACATGCATAAACATTTTTGCTGCCAAAGAAGCAAATGTGAAATGTAAAATGAATAATTTCACATCATGGGAAATTGTTGCTGTAATTCATACATAATAAATGTGAAATGTATGTTTTCTTCTGTGGGTTAATTTTATTTTGAAATATTATTATTTTCTTCATGAAGCACAAAGTGACAGTATAATCTAGAAACACAGATATTGTTTTAAGTAAAAGAAGAAGAAGAAGAAGAAGAAGAAGAAGAAGAAGAAGAAGAAGAAGAAGAAGAATGCGTCTGAAGGTTTATTTCTCCTCTTCCTCAGGCCGTCTGTATGGTGGCGATGATGATGATGATGATGATGATGATGACGGAGGCAGCGGCCATGCTAAAAGGAGGAGGCCAATCCAGACACTCAGTGAAGACACACAGGAAGACTTCTGACGGTGCGGTGGTAGAAACCGTCCCCCTGCAGCTTGACACCAACTTCTTGGTTCCCAGCAGACCCATCAGGCCGCTGGAGAACATCTCCATCTCCCCGTGGACGTACAAGTAAGAACACACAACGTGCAAACACACACACACACACACACACACACACACACACACACACACACACACACACACAGGGAAACCAGTACGTCTCTTGTAATGAGCTGAAAACAGCAGAATGGTCCTTTAACCCGTGACCTGTGATCTCTCTCTCCGTCCTCAGCATCTCCCACGATGAGTCTCTGTTTCCTCCGACGTTGTCCGAGGCTCGTTGTTTGCTTGACGGCTGTCTGGACTCGGAGGGCCAGGAGGACCTGAGCCTGAAGTCCAGACCCATCATGCGCCAGGTGATGCTGCTGCGCCGAGTCAGGTCGACGGGGGCGGGGCCAGGGGCAGAACATGGCTACCACTTCCGGCTGGAGTCCCGCCTCATCGCTGTGGGCTGCACCTGCGTCCGACCCATCGTCCAGCGCCAAGACTGAAGAGCAGCAGAGACCAGACCGGCAACCGGGTCAGACTGAGATGATCAGACAGTCTGGACCGGTACCGGTACTGCCCAAAAAACAATGTTGTAATTTTGGTTTTGTGTCTATTCAGAGAGACTTGATAACTTGTCTTTGCTGTGCTGTATGAACTGAATTTATTATGTTTTGTTTATAACTATAAAAGATCCAAACATTGAACTTTTTAAAATTTTACATTTTACAGAAAGGACGCGAGGTGTTTCGACTGATGTAATGAAATGTGAAGTGGTCGGTTCTTCTTGCTGCTCCGCTGGCCGTCAGATCAACAGTTTATTTCATTTACAGTTCAATTCTTTTGTTTACACTTTTCATTTTTCTCCAAACACAACTACATACTGGAGCTTAAGTTCAGGAGCAGACAGGTTATTAATGGATGTGTCTCATATGTAATGTTCTATTTATGCGTTATTTAAAAGACATTTTTATTTAAGTGTTTTCAGTTTTGACCTTCAGCAGGTATTTATTAGTGATGTGGTGTTCCTGTATTTATAGTTCAGAGTGTCGACTCAATAAAAACACTGAACGAAGAGCTAAAGTGTCATCGTTTATTGATTTAAAATATAATGTGATTTCTGTACATTGTCGTCGTCATCATCATCATCATCATCATCATCATCTCAGCCTGACTCCTATACAATGACGTTGCCAGGGAAACAGACTGACACACACAAACACACCACTGTAGCTGTAAACAATGCACACACGTGATTATCAGTCGTTCATCAGTGATCTCGTCCGTCCGTGTCAGCAGGATGTGACGTGTGTGATGACAGGTGATGGCGCTAACGTTAGCCGCAGGAGCTACCGACTTGTTTGCTGTTGGTGTAATAAAGCAGAAGTCTCATCCAGCAGGACTGTTGGTGCCTCGGCTCACATTAGCTTAAACGGCTGCATAAATGCCAACATGCTAGCTTGAGTATATTGTCCTGTTGTTCAGAAATATGAGAAAGAATCCAAATATAGAATCTGACAATGAAAACGTGGGGCTGTAAAAGGGGCTGAAGAGGAGAGTTTCATTAGTGTTTGAACCTGAACGTCTCGTCTGTGTTTGGACTCACACTCGTCTCGTTCCTGTAACACATGAACTCTGACTTTCAGTTCAGCTTTGGCTCTTCTCAGCGAGTGTTTGTACTCTGACTTGTCTTTGTTTGCTGGGCTGTAACTGTAACCTCGTCTATAACTGTATCTGGTCTTGTCTGAGTCCAGCTGACTCCTCTGTCTGTCCTGGTTCTGGTCTTGACTTGCCCTCTGACCTGTATTACGAGTCATTCTTGACTTGAAACTGCTCCGACTGATTTTGCTGCCACGGGATCTCTCTGAAGAGCTTCATGTAACTGATCAAACCCTTCCTGTAGTTTTGCAGTCGGTGTCCAGCAGGTGGAGCTGTTTATCTCTGATCAGCTGTGTCTCTGCTCCATGTGGACCTCCTGACAGGTGGAGGGAGTCCAGCCCCAGGTTTTCTCTCAGAGGAGTCAGAGGAAGACATGGAGACATTTCTTTTGGGTCCGGGTTCTGGTTTGGTTGGGTCGGGTGCAGCTTTGATGGGACGCTGTGAAGCGTTGAATCCTCTTTGCGAAAACAATCACACACACGAACACATTGGCACTGTTGGCATGGCAACAAAGCACAGTAAAACCTCTGTGAACCGTCCAATGATGACTGAATCTGCAGCGTCCAAGTTTTTCTCAGAGTTGATCTCATCAAGAAGAGTCCTGGTTGTAGAGAGGAGGTCGAGACTCGCCTCAGTCCTCCTCCTTCTCCTCTTTTTCTTCTTCTCTCACTCTTTTCAGAGTCTCTTCCTGTACGTCTCCAAGTCGGAGCAGCGCCGGGTTGCCGGCACATCAATCCTCAGCTCATCAGCCCTCCAAAATGGCTTCCAATTAATGTTCAGCTTGTGTTGTGATCAGGCCATCAAGACACCTGGCAGCAGAGGACAGGGGGTGAGGTTAGCACATTGCTAGCACATGCTAACTACAGTACACAGGATGTATTTTATTGATCCAGGCTTTGCTAAATCATGTTTATTTCAGTTATCAGATCAGAAGTCTTTTTGTTGTTGTTGATGTTTACACTCCATAACAAATTTGGACAATACAGACAAAAGTATGTGGAGCACAAGTTCCAACATCTGGAGGAAAGACTGAACCTGAGTACTGCAGCTTCTCTGAGCGGAACATTAAAGGTGCAATATGTTAGAATTTTAGTTCAAAACATTAAAAACATAAACACAATGTGGAGAAATAAGGTATCACAGCTAACGGCAGCTACAGTTAGCAACGGTTAGCAGTTACTGCGGCTACTTGTTTCTTACATATTGCACCTTTAATGAAGATGATGGTGAAATCAGGCTGCAGCATCCATGTCCACATACTTTTGGCCACGTGGTGAACTTTAATTCATCTTGTTTATTTGAAAGTAAATTGTGAAAAAACATTTTTTTTAACCAATATTTATACTTAAATTTAGCAAATTCAGATCTAACGGTGTTTGAAAAATGCCAAGTGAGATCTGTAGCGTTATATTTTCTTCATATTTTGTCTGTCTACCCAGAATCCCTCCTGCTCCTGCAGCTCGTCCTCACCTCCACACTGTGCTTGTCCTGAAAGACACAAACATCACAAACTCACATTAGAGATTCGTCTCCGTGATTCAGAATCTGAATCTGTCTCTGAGTCACAGTGCAGACTGATTGTAACACCTGCGTCCTCACCTCCTCCTGCTGCCGCTCCTGTGAGGCGTTCAGGTGCATCTGCCGCTGCTCCTTGACGGCGTCGGCTCGGTGCTCCTGGCGCTCTTTGGTCAGAGCTTTCTGAGCGACTTCGCGCTCGTGCTCCCGCCTCTCGGCCAGGTGCTTCAGCAGCTCTGCCTCCTGACACTGGAGGGAGACAGACGGAGGTTTACAGTCAGCTAACAGATTTTACTGCTCAGGTTTCAGCTGTGTGACTATGTGTCTGTCCAGTATGAACACTTGTGTCGTGTTGGACTGACTGTGGTGTTCCTCAGGGGTCCAAGTTTGGTTCACTACTTTTTCTGTCTGTCTTTGCACAGACATTCATGTTTCCTTCATCGTGTTATGAAATAAGTTTGGTGATCGTTTCCTACAGCTCCACATGGAGGCTGACATTTTGATTTGTTTAATTCTTTTCATCAGCATCGGATGGATTCTAACTACTGACCTACTGTGAACATGCATGCTGATGTTAGCATTTAGCTCCAGGCATCATTAAGTATAGCCTCACAGAGCTGCTGGCTCAGCTGTAGACTCTTCTATCAGACGTGAACAGTCAGACTGCTGTTTCCCTGACCACTGTGAAACCCCCCAGCGCTCCACACACCTTCCTCCTCTCTTGAGCAGCGTCCAGTTTCTTCTGGATCTCTTCCAGCGAGGGTTTCTGGCGAGGCGGCGTGGTCGCCCTCAGCTCGGGGCCACCGTCAAAGGTGGGCGGCTTTAAGATGACCTCGAAGGCCTGGCCGCTCGTCCGCTTGCTCAGCTCGATCACCTCCATGTCCCGGATGTTGCACAGGTTCAAGTCCACCACGCCTGCTGCTGCAAGAAGAGCACAAGACAGTAAACTCACCACCGTCTGACACAGAGCTCTGATCTTTATCACTCTGATGATTCTCTGTAGGTTTGCTCCCCCATGCTGCCCAAACACAGGCAGGTTCATTATAGAACAATCTTTTGGTTGATTTTTACATTTCAAAATAAATCCTCAGCTTCTCCAGCAGTTCAGGAGAATCCTACAATGAATGGAAAGTTCCACTGATAATAAGGTAACTTCATCTACAAAGACTGAAGTGCTGCTGACCTTCCTTCTTGTCAGCTGTGGCGTCTCGGGGTTGGGGGAGGATGCAGGAGCAGAAGAGAGACACCAGGGGGAGCTCTCGCATCTTCTCTCTGTATGCTAGAACATTCAGAGGCAGAGAAAAAGCAAAACTGCAGTTGAGCCATAAATATGTGCAGATTCGATCAGTTGAGCAGCACTTCACATCACCTCATATCTGTCAGAGGTATAACTGAGTGAAGTTTACCTGCCAGAGTCATCCTGCTGCTGCTGTCCTCTGTCAAAGACACTGTGGTGAGGTAGAGTCTGTTCCTGAGGACACACAGACCAGGACACTTCATGAAACACAGTCGAGTCACTTCAGTAGAATAACTGCAATAACCTGCAGAGGCAGCTGAGTCGAAACACTGTCTTCAGGGTCTTTGTGCCCTGAGTGAAGACTCTCAGGCTCGACACACTTCAGCCTCTCCTGCAGGAGCTGCTGTGGAGCCTGTCAGGCTCAACTCAGGGAACAAATGCCCCGAAATTAAACCAGTCAGCCTCTGTTTGGATGATTTAATACTTTAACACCTCAGGATATAAAGGGAGACAAAAAGTGGAAGACGCAGACGAACTGATCTTAATCTGGAGTTTCAGGTGTGTTTTGTTTGAAACGTGTTTTCACATTTGTTAAACAAACATGTGATGCAGACGAGGCCTGCAGCTCTGAATCTGAACTTCACAGACGGAACTTTGACTTCATTTTTCTGTTGAATGACAAAAAGTGTTTTTCTTTCGTTGCTTTGTGTCTCTGCGACAGTCCGACACTGAATAACATTCTGATTCAAAGGTCAGACTGCGCAGCTCCATGATCTGAGTCAGTCCTATAAATACGAGTTTGATCTGTTTTTGATTCAGCAGCTGTGACTTCAGGAGATTCAACACTTCATCTGATGAGTGAAGACTGAATCAGCAGTAAACACAGAGACACGACCGGCTGCAGGAGGTTCAGTCAGTCAGACTGAATCACAAGAAACTCAACAGCAGCAACATTCAGAGCAGAAACATCACGAACCAAACTCCTCACAGTCACAGTCTGTTATCTATGTTGCATGTTTTACATCAATACTTGAATCTCTGCAACGTGCAAAACAAAGACAAAACCCAAACTGAGCTGATTCTTCAGCTGAACAACACAAAGAGACTCAAACAGATAAAAACAGATTATTTTCACTTCAGAGGAAACAAACCAAGAGACTGAAAACCAACAATCACGTCTATTCTTCACTCATTAACCTTAAACAGCTGCTGCAAACACAGTGTGAACACTAGCCTGTGTGTGTGTGTGTGTGTGTGTGTGTGTGTGTGCAGAGTCTAAGCGATGATGTCATTGTTTCCAATGAGCGCATCACCTTCTGCAGAGTCGAGCACGCAGCTCAAACACCTAACTGATCGCAGAGACAAAGAGCAGGAGGAAAAAAAAAGATGTGAGACACAAAGAACGAGAAGATGAAGAAGAAGAAGAGAAACTACAGACAGACGAAAGAACGAAGAGGAGAGCAGAACCAGACGAGAGAACGCTGCTTCACCTGCTCACACTTCTGTCTGTTTAAAAGAAGCTGCAGCTGACTGAGCTGCAGACACGCAGGAAGCTACACAATAACACAACACACTCATAAACAGGCAAGTGTGTGTGAGTGTGTGTGAGAGAGAGAGAGTGTGTGTACTCACCCTGCAGTGATGCTCGGTCTCTGTTCAGACTGAAGATCTGCAGCTCAGCAGCATCAGCACCAAACAGCAGCCTGCTGCATGACATCACCCACGAGTGATCTGATTGGCTGGCAGTGATACTGGGCTGTGATTGGTCCAGCAGGGCAGAGGGAGGGGGAGGTGGAGGAGGAGGAGCAGGAGCAGGAGGAGGAGGAGGGGGACCAGAGCAGTGGAGGTTCTTATTTCAGAGGAATCCTCCTGATCAGTGACAGAATCTCATCAGAATCAGAACCACATTAATGGGTCATTACGATGGAACGAGTTCTGTGACGGGAACCTGATCAGTTACTGTGAAACTGATCGATCACATGTCACTGATGAGGTCATGTGCTGCACATCTGCTGTTGTTCTGTTCACATGTTGCTCTTCACTGAAAGTTTGTCATGATTATGAACCCACAACTTGTTTTATCTGCATGTTGTCACATCCGGTCAGAAGTCACATAATGTAGAAGCGTACAAGGACCGGTACCAGCGGCAACATGGACCGGCACCAGTGGCAACATGGACCGGCACCAGCGGCAACATGGACCAGTACCAGCGGCAACATGGACCGGCACCAGCAGCGAGCAGCAGTCACACCAGGTACCAAACGGACCTGAGTCACGGAACTTTATAGCACAAATCTTTTCCATAAAAACTAAGTAAGTCTGTGGAAATGTGTTTTAAAACATGTTGTGTTGAGTTTATAATGATAATTTTTCACCTGCAGCTGTAAAGACACAAACTGACGCGGGTCTGAAAATATTCTGATGTTTGTAACAAAGATTCACTTTCAGCAGCTTCCTCAGAATCTGCTGTGATAACTGATGCAATAATCTTCTGATTTATGTTATTAGACCTGCATTGTTCAGTAAATGAAGACGGCAGTTCATGTCACTGCGCTCGCTGTTGTTGAACCGTGATGTTTTCTGACCTGCAGTGGTTCATGTGAAGCTGACCAGAGGACCAACACAGAACTGTGACTGATGCAGATCAGCTCCATGAAGAACCGCTCAGTTTGGACCGGTTCATGGTTCTGCAGAAACGTACCCAGCCAACATTTATCCTAGAGATCAGGATGTTTGAAGTGTGTAGAGGAACACAGAAACATGGAAACACACACAGTTAAATCTGACAGCGTTTAAAGTCTCAAAAAATAAATTCTGACTAAACAAAATCACAGAGAAACTTCTGACACACGAGGATCAAACTGGATCTGGTCTGATCTGGTTTGTGGGGTTGATGTGCTTCTGAGGAAATGTCAGCGCTAAAATTAACAGCTGAAAACGGACTGTTACTCATCCTGACTCATCACACACACACACACACACACACACACACACACACACACACACACACACACACACACACACACCTCCATCTGTTGCTCTAGCTGTCGGATAAACTCGACTGTCACTTTTCATTCAGTCAGCGCTCGCAGGAATCTTCACTTCAGTTGAATGTGTTTGATCATTATAAACTGTGAGTTTGATTCATGGTGACTTTGTTCTGGAGCTGCTCACTGGACTGGATCAGCAGGTGTCGATCCTCCTCTGATCGTAGATTTGTTTCTGTATTTGTGCAGGTCAGATCTTAAAGTGTTATTAAGTGTGTTCAATGCATCATGTTGCTGTAGCGCCACCTGTAGGTGAAGTACCATCATATTCACCTGAGCAGCTCACAGTTTGTTTTGATTCGAGACCACGCCCACAAGAAATGAATCCGGTCCGGTTTGGTTGGAGTCCGGTTTGTGAATCTGTTGAAGGAACAACGCAGAAAGGAAAATCTAACGGCTCCGATCGTCACTGCGTTAGATTTTTAAAGCTTTTTGTTTTATGTGAGTCAAAAATACAAAATCAAACTGTTTCACATTTGAGTGAAATCTGTGAATCACATGTTTCTATTGGAGGACGAGACTACAGCTCCCATCATGCACCACAGCAGAACACCATGTTCTCACACACTGTTCCTCCTCCTCCTCCTCACACTCAACCAGATGATGTAATGCAGCTGCAGTGTGTGCGTGCATGTGTGTGTGTGTGTGTGTGTGTGTGTGTGTGTGTGTGTGGGGGGGGGTTCTTGTGAATCTATCTTTGTGTGGACACACCTTCACAGGGATGCTGAGCTGGGTGTGTGTTTCAGGCTACACCACTACTGCAGCACTTTAGGTTTGTGTGTGCGTGAGTGTGTGTGTGTTAAGTGTGTGTGTGTGTTAAGTGTGTGTGGGTAGCAAGGTGAGTGAGAGGCTGCAGCAACAAGGACGGAGAGAAACCTCCACATCCCAACTGATGATGTCATCTGCAGCCTATCAGCTGAGAGCTACACTGTCAGGGTGTGTGTGTGCGTGTGTGTGTGTGTGTGTGTGTGTGTCTTGAAAGTCAAATCAGGATTCAGCAGAAACAACAACACATCTGCAGAATAATGTTTTTTGAAGAGCTGCAGCAGCTTTTTTTCTGCAGAACAGACTGAGTTGTTTACTGTGGACAGAACCGGGCCGATCATAGAGACAGAACACGTAGATGGACCTCAGTAGAACCCAGTAGAACCCAGTAGAACCCAGTAGAACAGAGCAGAGGTCTGATGTGGAGTTGGGGGCGGGGCTCTGGCTCTGCAGGCAGCTTTCGAGGACAAACAGCCGCAGACTAACTGGAAGCAATGACATCATCTCTGAGGCCGGGAGATGATGTCACTGACAATGAGGTCACCGCACTGAGCTCAACACAGTGATGTCATGACAACCGAAATGAGAAGCCACAGTTGATATCGAGGCTGAGGTGAGATACACAGAACATCTGAGGTGTGAAGATGATGATGATGATGATGATGATGATGATGATGTAGGTGATGATGTCATCACTGCTATTTAGTCAACACAGAGGCTGATATGTGGTGATTTCTCTGCTTCCTCACCCCTCATCATCATCACCATCATCATCATCAGGACTCTGGTCGAGGAGCCCTGAGTTTAGACTCCCAGGCTGTGCTGCTGTTCACTGCACGTGTTCATGGCAGAACGTCGCCGTGTTGAAATGTATTGATTATCAGTTCGTTAACGATCACATTCTCTCTGTGCTGCTCAGCTGCTCTGAGCTGCTGCTGTGGACTGCAGCAGGTTTACATGCTGTAAGTCTCAGTGAACACATCAGATTGTATACTGTCTTACTGAAACGCTCTGTTTTTGCTACTGTCTCTTTAAGACCCCCCGGTCTGCTGTGATTGGTCAGCTCACACACGCCTGAGCCAGTGCTGCTGACGGTGTCTCCGGTTGGATCTGTTGATGTCTTTCTTGCGGTTTGAGGCAGAACGTGTGTGAATATCAGCACAAGATAAAAACGTCACCACATCAGCTTCTTTACGTCACGTGTGCCGGTCAGGTTCTACTGGCTTTGACTCGCTGCGGTTTGGGTTTTCGATCTCTGCAGTACCACCGAAGAATCACCACTAACAAAGCGGCTCCTCTGATTCAGCTACAAACATGTTTCATTTCCTGTAACTTCTTCACAATAAAAGCCCACTGACCAAGGTGTTTCAGGTGTTTCAGGGGGGAGAGGAGCTCCTGCTGATTTGGACTTTTACCCTGAACAAGAACCTTCAGTATAAAACACACTGAGGAGGGAAAATATGAAAAAGAAAGAAATTCTCCTTTAAAATTGTGCAGAAAGTTTCCCTAGATTTTTCCTGCATGTGATCTCAAGAGGAAACCACCGACCAACCTCAGACTGGGTTGCTGGTTTGATTCCCAGACAGGCAGATAAACCAGTGATGCACCGGACCGACGACACCGACCCACATTACACACTGTCAGTGTCTTTACAGTGACCTTCAAGTCTGAGGTGGTTCTGGTGCTGGAACATGTCTGAGATCCACCTCAGCACATGAAACACAAACAGAATATACATCTGTTCATGGGGGATTGATGAATGTACATCATGGACCAGACAGGACCGGACCAGACTGGACCACCACAAGTGAAACATGTCCTGTGCACCACAGGTATTACACGCCTCTGTCAGCTCAGGGACATCTTGATGTGATTGGCTGAGCTGCAGCAGGTGACTGTGAAAACACCTGCAGCCCAGCTGTGGATCGTCACTCGGCTGTCCAACTTTTTATCTAATAAATTAATCAGTTAGGTTGGATGTAAATAGAAATGTGAGCAGGAATCACTTCATGTTGTTTGAATCTCAAAGGTCCAAAATACTTCAGTATCAATGGGAAAAGCCTCTAAAATCTATTTCTTCATTTACTCCAAAAACCAAGTGAATGACATGAACCACTGAAGGTTCATAACGGAGATCAGGTATCGACTGACAGTCTGTTGGGATGAACTCTGCAGTGGGTCAGACTGCACACCTGCACACAGGTGATCTCAATCAGCTCCAGTCAGTCCAGAAAGATTCTGACTTTCAGGACCGGTCCACATGGTAACAGTGATCCACACTGATCTCATGCTCTCTCATATTCCCTTTAATGCCTGCTGGACATTAAAGGGTTTCTGGTTCTGATTCTGACATTAAATGATCCTATCGAGTCTCGTTCTAACTCGTCACACAGCAACATTTCAGGACGACAGGTTAAATTATCTCAACACTTCCACATGTTCAGTTTACAGAGATTTAATTTATGAAAAAGACACACAGCTCACAGATCTGAGGTCAGAGAGAAGTGGAGAATA
This sequence comes from Acanthopagrus latus, assembly GCF_904848185.1. Lineage (NCBI taxonomy): Eukaryota > Metazoa > Chordata > Actinopteri > Spariformes > Sparidae > Acanthopagrus > Acanthopagrus latus. The sequence goes on along the minus strand of NC_051042.1, from coordinate 34,938,449 downwards.
TGAATCTCTTCACTGCTGAGGTGACTTGACCCTCACAGCTCCAGGTGTCACAGGCTGCAGAGACAAATCTGAACTGGGAAATACGAATGTAGCTGCCAGTATGAACCAGCTGAGACCAGTTTAACTGTGTGTGTGTGTGTGTGTGTCGCTCAGCCTCAGTATGAATGAGCAGCATGACTCTCAGCCAGCAGTCCTGTGTTTTATTTGTGTCGGCGAGGCGTCGTGACTGCCAGCGCTTCTGTTTCTGGTCGTGTCTGCAGCCCACTGAGGAGGAGGAGGGAGAAAAGAGAAGAGAGGAGAGAGAGGAGGGAGAGAAGGGAGGGGAGAGGGGAGAGAAGGGAGGGGAGAGGAGGTAGAGAGGGGAGGGGAGAGGAGGGGAGAGAAGGGAGGGGAGAGGAGGGAGAGAAGGGAGGGGAGAGGAGGGAGAGAAGAGACAAGAGAGACAAGAGAGAGGAGGGGAGAGGAGGACGAGGAGGAGGAGAGAGAGAACAGACAACAGTGTGGGCTGAATGTCAGCGGAGGTGAGTCACTGCTGCTGCAGGCGGACGCTTCCAGAAACTCACCTGAGAGGCAAATGGACGAACTGAACCTGGAAACAAACCAACGTTTGTCCTCCAGAAGTCGGCACACTTCACCGACTGGCACATTTTTAGATGACTTTATTATTTGTGCCTTGTTTATATTTAATAAAATAAAGTTATTCTTACCTACAATTCCACCTTCTGGGATCAGAGCATGTTTCTGTTTTTTGATGCTTCTTACTTATACAATATGCTTTGACATAAAGGAACAGTTCACCCAGAACTGACCTCAGTCCTCTCCTCCTCCTGATGATATGAAGTTGCAGCATGAACAAGTTGTTCAGCAGAATGCTGCAACTCTGTTTTACTGCGACGCTCCAGAACTGTTCTGTGGACTACGACACTGGACTTTTTGGTTCCTTCTGTTCCTTTAAAATTCAGTAATCCCTAAACATAATAATGGAATGCATCACCTCATTAATCATCTCATTTCAATGCCCTGAAAACGGCCTCTTGAAAATCATTTATTTTGATGACATCGTCCTGGTGAAACACAAACTGCTGAACTTTTTTGTCTAAAATAGTTAAAAGTTAATCAACAAATATACGTCATTGTTTTTTTTTCATTAACTCTGATTTGTAGTTTTGACCAGCGAGTATCTGGATACTTCAGTAAAACACGAGGACTTTCAGTCTGATCTGGTGCAGTAAAGTGTTCCTGCTGCTGACGGCTGTTCTCTCCTCCATGACGTCATCAGGTGACTTTGAGTCGGTCACTGGTGTGAAAGCAGGTTTCACAGTTGAAGTTGTTGAGGTGTGACTAACACTGAAGTTTCTCTTCTCCATCAGTGTTTTGGAGAAATTGGAGAGAAATATGGTGACGGTGAGCCCGAACCACAGACATGATGTTTGCTGAGAAAAACACAAACACATTTTATAAACTCTTCATGTTTTGTGCAAAAATGAAAGTAAATCAAGCCGGCAGAATCATTTAGTGTAAAAGTTCACGGTGACATTGAAAGAAAAAAATGTACTTGAGGTAAAAGTAGCTCAGTTTCATCCTTCAGTGCGAGTAAATGTGAAAGTGAGTCAGCTGCTCTTTACAGCGACCACGCTCGTCCGCCTGTAGGCGAGCGAGCAGAGCGTGTTGGCAGATGGTCGGCAGGCGGAAGATCTGAGTCCATTCACAGAGCTCGGACATGAATGGAGACGAAGAGAGAGAGACTCAAACACGAGCTCAGATTCTGTCAGGAGCCGAGACACGAGCAGAGACGCCGACGGCCTCCATCACAGAGAAAACTGTGGATGCTCCGCTCATCACAACATGGAGCTGCTCAGAAGTGAACAGTGTGTGGGAGTTTCTTTTCTTCCATTCAGAGAGCCGAGTCTGCCAACAGTCATGGAAGTGGACAAAATAACAGAAACAGCCATCAGTACAAAACAAAGCAGTTCAACATCCTCCAACTGTCAGATGACTGATGGAATCCAGTGTCTTCATCATCATCATCATCATCATCATCATGGAATAACTGTCGTCTTTCCCCGAGCTGATTATTATCTGATTATTGCAGATTACAAATATCTTTTTAAAAAATGCTCCACTTCAGCTCCGAGTGGAAACAGAAAATGGAAATACTAGTGCATGACAACCTTTAGTACGTTAGTAAATTGTAGCTGGTTATTTTCCATCGCTGCTTATTCTCAACGCTGACATTAATATTCTTATTTTCAGTGAATGTAAATCGTTTCTGCATCGGTCTCCTTTATCACGTCGATTCAGCATCTGCACTGATAAAATATCAGTCGACTGGTCTTGGGATTTTCAAACCATATGAAGCTTTAATGAATTCACTAACGGGCAGCGTACTCTGACATGTTCAGCTGCACCTGTCGAGCCAGACGTGCATGCTGGGACACGACACCGCCGACCTAATAAACACAAAGAAAATGGAGCTGTGTCAGTTTCACGTCAGTGATGATAAAAGTAATCGTCAACACTGCTGTTAGCATGATGCTAACTGTGAACTGAGGCTGCAGCCGGCTGCTGGAGTCTCATACTGAACAATGTGAGCGGTGGAAACATCACAAATAGTCTGAACTAAAACCAAAGATGAGGAAAAGCTCACTTTTATTTAGCAGATCGTAGTCAGTGTCAGTGCTTCACAAACAAAAGTCGACAGAATGAAGAACATGAGAAAAGCAGAATAAAGTCTTTTCTGATATAAAAATATAAGTTTGTCTCTATAGGGAGGGAGCGACGCTGAGGAGCAGCCAATCAGCTTTGCTGCAGGAGCAGGGTCACAGGGTCACAGGGTCACAGGGTCACAGGTCACCTGGTCAGGCAGGAAGTTCAGATCTCATATCTGAACATCACTGACGGAGGAATCTTCACTCGTCTGTGTTCCAGGTGATAGTCTGTATCACAGGGAGGAACCACCGGGAGGTTCCTGAGTTCCCTCACCTTCATTCAGTCTCTGTCGTTTCTTTTCTTCTTGACAGAGTCAGAGGTCAGAGGTCAGACGGCAGAGTTCAGAGTTCAGAGTTCAGGGTCCGTCGGGCACGGCACACTTTTTGTTTCGGACCTGAACCACCTCCCTCCTCTCAGTCAGAAAGTTTCCAAAGGCGTCGGCCTCTTTGCTCTCCTCCGTAGCTGAAAACACAAAGGAACCAAAGATTTTAGTTTTATTATTTACATGAGTTTGTTTTGTATGTTTTGTCTGTTGTTCTTTTGTTTACAGCCTTTTCTCACCGCTGTGATCGATGTCGTCCGTGTCGCTGTCTTCCTCCTCCTCCTCCTCGTCAGGGTTACCCCGGGTCATGATGAGGTCACTGGGCCCGGCTATGTCAGCTCCCTCTGTGGACAGGAAGTCAATCAGTTAAATACAACAATAAAATACTGCACAACAATCAGCCTTCAGTTGACTTTTACCTCCAGCACCATCAACTTTTTCTCTTTTAGCAATTAACATTGAATGTATCCTGTCACCGGGAGTCATCAGGAAATCACAGCTGTAAAATAAAGTGTTCTGTACTTCATCTTCTGTCACTCAGCTCTACCTGTCTTAGGTGTGTTTGTCATGTCGACGGCTCCCAGGTCCTTCCTGAGTCGCTCCAGCTGCTGCTGCTGCTTCTTGCTCTGAGCGTCCGCCTGAAGGACAGGAAGTCAGTTACAACACAGAGACATGTGAAGACAGACAGACAGACACAACACACACAAACACACTCACCAGCTGCTTACGGAGTCTTTCATACTCGGGTCGATACTCCCTGAGGAAGGAGGAGGAAGAGTTCAGCGCATCACACAAACTCACACAACAAAGAAGAAAATATCAGACAAGCTTTGTGAACTCAGGTCGACACACTGAACTCAGACAGCAACACAAAGACGGACAGAAACTTCACACACATCACTGTCTCACCTGAGATGATCCAGATGTGAGCTCATGTAAGGTTGGTGCAGACAAATATCAAACCATCTCTTTTAAACTGAAATCATTTATACAGACGTAACTTTCTATCCTCCTTCTCACCACAGCAGTGAGACGGTTCTCGTTAGTGACACTCGTTCAGACACAGATCCAGATTCTGCTCTATGCAGCCGCCCTCACATACATTTCTCCAACATGAGTCATTTTGTCTCTCTGAGTTGGACTGGACACATTATCACACTCTGTAAGCTGCAGCGTCGGAGGAACAATGACAAAGTAAACTGCTGATGTTCTTATTCTTCTGTTCATTGTTGTACTCTCAGGTGCATCACAGGAGTTGGTGGCAGCCTGAAGCTAGCAAACATACCCACACACACTGACATTAAATAATTATCTGCCACGTTCTTACATGATCTGACATCAAGTCTCAGAGTGAGCTGGAGACATCAGGTGTGAACACTACAGGTGCGTAGCTGTGTTAGTGCACCTGCAGACTGAAACAGGCTGATGAACTCACCTCTCATACTCATCGGCGGCATCCTCCACCTGAACAAACAGCTCATCCAGTCCACTTCCTGTCACTGCGGACACGCCCACCACCTGCAGACGCAGAGACAACACTGTCAGGAGGGTCACCATTCAGTTCTGGTCCCTACCTGCCTGACCAGCTTTGCACCACTGAGAAATCTGAGTTACACCCAAAGAAAAGAGATGAGCTCGATGTAAACAGATCTCCTGCAGCTGGGGGCCACACAATCCTTTTTAAATTGATCTAATATGAAAACATAACAGCTGGAGCATTTGTTCTTTAGAATTTAGCTGATCATGAGATCAGATCATGTTATGCACATGTGAAGACTTCTTACCCTCAGGTTGGTGTAGAACTCGTCCAGAACCAGACTCATGGAGCGCGTCAGGTTGCTCACGTACGAGGTTTCCTGGTTCAGAGCGTCTTGGAAGACCTCAAAGTCCTGCATCCACTCCACGGCGAAGCTGTGGTCGATGATGTCGGTCTGCACAAACAACAACAGCAGAGAATTCAGTCAGCAACAACACAAGATAAAACATGAATCATTAAACAGCAGAGAGGAGGTGAGCGCACCTTGTTCATGACGACGATGAAGGGCAGCTTGGTCTTGTAGAGAATACTGAGGGAGAGAAACATCAGCTGAGACTGAAATCATGTCTGAAGAATCATGATCGCTGTCATGTGACACACAGTGCAGCTTCTGACCGCTGTGAGTCATGCAGTTAAATATTATTAAACATTTCAGATCCAGAACTGATGTTTTGATTGAATATCTTAAAATGTCCTTGAAACTTTTTTATGTGAAAGACATTAATGTTCATTCAAGACATACAAAATAATTAAATGTAATATTACTCAATTTTAACTCCAAATGTAGAACTGCGTACTAGGAATCATGTTTATATAATGACTCAGAGCACAGCATCAGTTTTGGTATCGGTTCTCTTAGCGCCCCCTGCTGGAGAACCACAGTCGCTGCATTGTTTTCATGATGTCACCATGTTAATAAAGCAGGATGTTATTATGACTGATATAATTAGTCGACGACAAGATCAAAATAACTCGAGTGTCTATAAAAGTAACCTGACGGTAACGTACCTGCAGGCGTACAGCATGTTGGACATGAATGTGACGGGGTTGACGCTGCGGGACGTGTCCATCACGTAGATGACGACACAGGGGAAGGAAGACGCCTGAAACACACACAGGACGAATAAAAACTGAGTGTCACGTGTCAACAGAGAGAGGAGGCAAACTACAGCGTGCACACCAACCAGAGCCTCTGTGATGATGGTTCCAGACGCAGACCAGGTGAAGACTTCAATCTGACCCGGAGTGTCAATCAGCACATACCTGCAGAGGTCAAAGGTCAGAGAGAGAAGCTCAGTGTGAAACAGAGAGTAAGAAGAGGACCACGAGGCGTCCAGCCGAGCAGAGAACCACACAGGAGGTTTAAAACATATAAACTGACCGATGATTCTGCTGCTTCTTCTCTATGAACTGCATCACCTGAAGGACACAAACACACCTGTGTTAATTATTTTATTATTATATTATTATTCAGTCCGGATTTTATCACGATTTCATCAGAACATGTCGCATCTGGACAGGATGGGTTTAAAATAATAAAATCCAGACGACATGACTGGTTAATTTTTCACTCCCACTGAATAATAATCACAGCTGTAATTATCTGGTGTACAGACAACTGTCACTGGGTTACTGTGATACTGAAGAAAGTCTCCTCTGATCTCAGACGACATTTATAGCAAATGGACATCAGAAATAACGAGATCCTCAGGAAGTTTAAGTTCCACTGACTTCTCACAAAATCAAAAGATTCTCAGACAAAACTTCCTTGAACATTAAAAATGTAAACGGTCTCGATGTGAAGAAGTCTGATTACGTCCTGACAGCTTTGGTTTGTTTAATTCTTTAATCGTGGTTAAACAGATGACAGAGGAGGCGGAGTCAGACAGAGTCACCTGATCAAAGCGCGTAGCGAACAGGTTGAGTGACGTCACGATGCCTCCGTTTGGTCCGAGGCCGTACTGCTTCATCACCTCCTTGTAGTTGACAGTGTCCCTGATGTCTGGAGGACAGAGGACACACAGACTGAAGGCTGATAACGTATGTATGATACCCTTCACCCTCTGTTTAATATCTGTCCACTGCTTCCAGGAAATAGACCGAACCACTCACCGATGTTTGCGGGGAAGGGGACCTCGTGGACGGCAGGGTCCAGGTTGATGACATACGGAGGAGCTTTCTGAGAGTGAAGATGAGCCGTCAGCCTCTGGAAGAAACACAAACACTGTGAGATCAACACAGAGACACGATCATCTGTGACAGCAAAAGACCAAATATAAATGTTTTGTATAGCTGTACTGTAAATTGGAGGCTATTTAATAAACACAGGACAGCAAAACTATAAATGACAATACACATTTCTCCACAAAGATGGACTCCAGTTCTGTGGTACGTGAATATCTAAATGCTCAGCTGTCAACCGATGGATCTGAGAGAGAAACAGAGGATGACAGGAGCTGTTTAATGTTCAGTGTTACTGACATTTCATTTAAATACAGTTTAAATACAGAGAGCTCCTGTGCATGAGACCAACCTGACAGGGAGACAGTTTGAATGGCTTGTATGTAATTAAAGGTGAACAGCAGGAACAACAGTAGATCTGCCTCACTCCGGATACTAACCGCCTGAAGGTTCAGACAGATTTACAGGATATTTGAATAATTAGATTCAACCACAATCCAACATATCCAGAAGAATAATGTCACTGGATACAGTCACGGTTGGTTTGGTCTTTTCATAGAGTTCGTTGATAATAAGAAATATGCAGAACAGCACCAGAACCAGAACCAGAGAGATGAGTGATGCACGCAGGACTCCGGAGGCTAATGCTAATGACAGCTAACAGTAACTAGCTAACAGTGAGACACGTCACGGGCCAGCAGGTGAGCAGATCACCTTCCTCCTCCATCACAGTGTCTAGTTCCTGATACGGACTCTGAGCTGAGCGGGTTTTTGAAGCAGTCATACAAACTGCGACTGTGTCACTGTGTCACCGGGCTGAAGCAGCTAACTCACGCTGTTAGCCACCGTTAGCCAAACTCGCTAACTTACCTGAACGAAGGTGGTTTTCCCGGAGCCCGCCATGCCCAGCACGATGAGACACACGGGTTTGTCCCGGGCAGAAGCTCCCGGTGTCCCGCTGTCTTTCCCCGCCGCCGAACTCTCCTGGTTCTCCATCAGAACCTCCTCAGCTGCGGGACACTGCGCCGCTTCCGCCATGTTGTCTGGTGTTGTGGGAACAGGCTGCCGTCAAGGCGCTGGTGCTGACGTCAAGACGCTGGTGCTGACGTCAAGACGCTGGTGGTGTCGTAAAATAAAGCCGGTCGATGGGAGGATGGCTGACAGTACAGAACCGGTCCGGGCGGTATCGATTCTGTTTCCATCAGTGATGGAGTGTAACTGAGAACATTTACTGACGTAGAGAGTTTTACCAGATGCAGCTACATCCAAGGACCAGATTCAAACATTAAATTCATGACAGACTTTTATTTAACTTCTGTATCATCAGTGTGAGGACCCTGTTGTTTCTGTCAATTCATAATGTTCATAAAGTAAAGCCACGAGCCACACACACACACACACACACACACACACACACACACACACACACACACCTGACACTGACAGGTACAGCTGAGGAGGAGCCTGTAAACTGACCTGACTAAAATGCCTTTTGGATTCAGGTCCAGTTTTCTGTTTTATAGTAATATTATATTAAAGCAAATTAAATGTAATTAAAACAGTAGCTAATTATATCTCTCATTAAAACATTCATCATTTGAAGAATGTTGTCAACTAAAGAAAGAAAATCAAAGACAAAACTTTTACTTTCAAATAATATAAAGTCTGGACAAAGTTTCTTTCTAGAACAACATGTTGAATACGTTCAGACAGCCGGTGTGTGTCCATCAGAAGGACAGCAGATATTAATGTGATCTGAGGATTAATCTTGACTTCATATTAAATGGATATGTGTTACATATTGATGCATATATTATAATATATAATTTGGGTTTTCAGGGTTTTCCTTTATCTCGTGAGACAAACCGGCTCCTCTTCACACTGAACTCCACATGAACCATCAGTCACAGCGTGGGGTGGGCAGGCAGTCTCATATTTATAGACTCTGTTTGGGTCAAAGAGAGCTGAAGTCACACCTGTTCCACCTTACTAGTGAATCCAGAAGAAGGAAGCAGACCAGTTGCTCCTGCTGTTCATTGGTGGATTCATATGAATCAATAAATCTGTAGAACTGATACACTGGAGTACAAACCCACCGTGACGTCACCCACAGGTTTGCAGACGACCATTCTGATGCCTTAAGTTTAATGTACCGGCCGTCTGGCAGTAAATGATCGTTTGAAATAAGAGACACAGACAGACACTGTACCTGCTGACTTCACGAGCAGTGGAGGTTCTGCTGGCTGTTTGTGTCTGCAGCACATCTTCGTCTCCACCTGCTGGTGGTGACGGAGGAAGGACGAGCTGTTGCTCAGCAACCAGGAGGCCACAAGATGGCGCTCCAGCACCACTGACAGACAGTCAGACAGCTGACCAGCAGGCGGAGCCTCCACATCACATGTTGGATCTGCAGATAGAAGCTTCACAGCCGAATCTTTCATATCATTTATTTAGCAGTTAGTGATACAAGATTTAAATTACACACTGTGTAGTTTACTGGTGCAACATGTACAAATCCACTGCATGAACCTGTGATGTGGTCTCACGCTGCAGGGTGAGGTCCCGACCCACAGAGCTGTTTATAATGTGAACAACATGCATCTGCAGTCAGAGGAACAAGAGAAATGATTGTAGACAAAGTTTGACTTTACAGCCTCCATGCTGTGTTTTACTGCCCGATAAACCTTCCACCTGTTAGTCAGACCGAACCTGTTTTAACATTTTGTATCTGCACGGCATGAAAGAGCTTCAACATGAAGCTGCTGTTTGCAAGCTGCTGTTGTGAAACATGGACACTAACTTATTTTACGAGTTCAGTCTTCTGTCTTCTGCTTCACCTGAAGCTACAGGTAGTGATGCTTCAGTGCAGAATAACACAGTCACACTTATTTCTGTCAGCCCTCCGTCAGACAGGCGGGTTTTTGGTCTTACAGTGTAAATCTGACATCACTGATGGAAGTTATTACAGACTCACAACACAGCTCCTGTTGCCATGGTAACATGTCTGTGCAGTACACACAACACTGAGCTTCAACAGAGTGAACTGGACCAGAGAGTCCAGAGTCCAGCCTGTGTCTCCTGCAGGCTGAGCTCATCACATCAGGGCCTCGTTACTGAGACTTTACACAACGTCTAATCAACTCTTACATAATGTTTACATGATGTCAGGCTGGAGAGACTCTCAGTTCTATTTGTGAGAGGCCTGAAAATGACAAAGTTCAGTTGCTTCAGTGTAATCATTGTGGGTTTAATGATAAAGAATATCATCAGCCCAGTTCACCTCACAGAGCGTCCTGTGTGAGGGGACGAGGACCGGCTGGTTTTACTAGAAGGACTGAAGCAGATGTGTGACCAGTGTAATTACATTTTTCCATGATGTGACTGAGATTTTAAGTATGATTAGCACACAAATGCAAAAAAATTGAGTGAAAACTAGAAATGATTAGTTCTGTTCATCTACATCAGATTCATCAAAATGTCACGTCTCTGAAGCCCTGTGTGATAAGGAGGAGGGCTTAACGAGTGTGTCTGTCGCTGACATCTCACACTCACACTGAGCTCAGCTGAGCACTGTCACACCTGATGAGATTAAAATGACCAGTTCCACCTGCTCACTGGAAAGTTTCAGAGATATGAGTTCAAAAGTGAACAGAAGGTAGAAAGTTTGTGTTCATTGTCCCGTTCATGTGATCAGACCTCAGCTGATGTTGCTGCTAACTGAAGGTGTTTCTATCAGTGAAATCAGCTCGTCTCCGTCTCCTCGCTGTGGTCGTCATGGTCACACAGTGAACGTACGGATCACCTCGAGCTGCTGCGCCGCCACTTTTATAACACACAAACTCACTTTTAACATCATTTCTTCAGGCACATTTTAACAGATAAACTGAAGTGTATCCTGGTTTGTTCCAGCGCAGCTCTAAACTTTGTGATGTTGCTGTGCAGGTAAATTGTCTGTAGTAAGGCCTCTTCCCTCTGGGCCCTGTGGGGGCCTGCGGGAGCCCTGTGGGGGCCTGCGGGAGCCCTGTGGGGGCCTGCGGGGGCCCTGCGAGGCCTCGGTGCCTGACTGGGCTCCAGCGAGCAGCCGGCTGACAGCTCTGCTGCAGAAGATGAATCCTGGGTGGCTGACCTGCTTCAGCCTGCGTCCTCATTACAGTGAGAGGAGACTTCAGATGAACAGCAGGATCAGGGATGAAGGTGTTCTGCTCTTTTATTTTCACCTTCATCAGTATAAGTATCCAATGACTGAGGGATCAGCTGTAGACTGTGATGATGTGTTTGAACTATGTAGCCTGATATTTATGTTTAATGGCAGTTTTTGAATCTCATCATCTTATACAAAATGGTGATGTTGGTTTTAGTTCTGTACAGTGAATTTGTCATGAAGTGTATTTATATTGGAATGTGATCAGCACGTGATTATTCAAAGAAAACACAGATTGAATTTGATGAAGCTATATGTGTAGCTCCTTGTTTTTAGTGTAACTGTTAATAAGATCATGTCAGTCATCTTCTGGTGTGTGCAGGAATATTGATTTCATAATATTTTTATACAGTTGGAGACAGATGACAAGGTAAGAATGAAGACTGTTGAATTAAAGTGGAAAAAGCATGAAATGCAGCAGTGATAAATGAAAGAGTAACAGGCATCAGTTCATCCACATCAACAACATCACCTCCTCCACCTCTCGTCCGTCCCCAGGTGTCCCTCAGGGTTCAGTGCTTGGTCCACTTCTCTTCATCCTCCACATGTTTCTCTCTGGCAACATCACACGCCATCATGGGCTCCTCTTCCACCGTTACGCTGATGACGTCCAGCTCTACATCTCAATCAAATCACCACAACTGCCTTCCTCCACCTCAAGTTCAAAGCCCGTCTCCACCCATCACTCTCCACCTCTGCTGCAGAAAACCTGATCCACACTTACATCTCGTCCAGAACTGATTACTGCGACAGCATCCTCCACTGCACACCTTCCACTCTCTTGCAGGCCAATAAGTCCAGAACCCTCACCTACACCTGTGACCACATCACCTCTGTCCTCAGGAAGCTCCACTCCTCCTCAGTCATAAAGTCCTCCACAGCAGGCCCCAACCCCACCTGTAGCCTCCGTTCCTCCGATGCAAACCTCTGAGCAGGATCGAGCACCGGACCTGGAGCGACAGAACCTGCTCAGTAGCTGCCGTCGTCCCCGAACACACCAGAGAGCGTCCAGACCTCACAACCCCCAAAACACCAACACTCACCTTTTTAAAAACAGCTTTTCATGTGATGCTTCAATTATTCTGCTTTTTAAGCTGTAGAATATCTTCGTTTACCTTGAAAAGCGCTTTATAATATAAATGTATTGATGTCATTATTTCTTATTAGTACCAGTCACAGTTAAATCAAAGGAGACGCTGTCGGTGGAGATTGAAGAATTCTTCTGAACGTCTTCACTGAATCCTTCAGCCCGACTTCCTCTCCTCCTCCACCGTCCAACACTTCTCCTCCGAGTCGGAGCAGTTTGCAGAAAATGCAAATTAATGCAGTGTGTCTTATTAAAATGCATCCCGTTAAAAAGAAAGGAAATATTCAGTGAGTGCTAATGCGCAACATTATAATTTTAAAACTTGCCTTTGTAGTTTGTGTTTCATCAGGGCCGGGTGTGATGAAATGATTGTGACACTTTATTAGTGATTCATGTGAGATGAGAGTGGAGAGCGACGCAGATGCTTCGGTTTCATTACAGGAACGTCGGAGCAGCTTTTTATCTCAACCACACTGAGTTTAACAGTCAAGTGAACAACAGACTGCACGAAGAGCCGAATCCTCAACATCTGTCTTTCATTAAACCACAATGTTGATCCCCTTTAATGTTTCCTCGTAATCTGTGAAGCAAATTCTATAAATCTACGGAGAGATTCACAGGAAACTCTTCCTGCTGCTGCTGCTGCTGCACATCACTGTGAGCTGCAGCAGAAACACTCCTTCACTCTGTGGAGACATTACACATAATTTAATACAGCTACACTTTTATTACAGCAGTTGTTGGTTGATATAAACATGTTTAAGGTAACTTCATCTGTCGAGCACGACTGACCTGCTCCACCTGGGGGCGTCGCTTCTCTAACACACTTTGTGGTCTTGAACATTTATTATTATTTAATGTTGAGTGTTTCAGATAATGTCACGTCACAATCTGAGCTCAGATTCTTTCTTCTGTTCCAGGAAAGCAGCTCCAGACAGAATCTATATCAGTCATCGATCAATGGACGAATCAATCCTCCTCCTCTCCTCCACCTGAGGATACAAAGTCCTCCTCTCCTCCTCCTGAGGATATAAAGTCCTCCTCTCCTCCTCCTGAGGATATAAAGTCCTCCTCTCCTCCTCCTGAGGATATAAAATCATCTTCTCCTCCTCCTGATGATGTAAAGTCCTCCTCTCCTCCTCCTGAGGATATAAAATCATCTTCTCCTCCACCTGAGGATATAAAGTCCTCCTCTCCTCCTCCTGAGGATATAAAGTCCTCCTCTCCTCCTCCTGATGATATAAAGTCCTCCTCTCCTCCTCCTGATGATATAAAGTCCTCTCTCCTCGGGAAGTCCCTCCTCCTCCTGATGATATAAAGTCCTCCTCTCCTCCTCCTGATGATATAAAGTCCTCCTCTCCTCCTCCTGATGATATAAAATCATCTTCTCCTCCTCCTGAGGATATAAAGTCCTCCTCTCCTCCTCCTGAGGATATAAAGTCCTCCTCTCCTCCTTCTGAGGATATAAAGTCCTCCTCTCCTCCTCCTGATGATATAAAGTCCTCCTCTCCTCCTCCTGATGATATAAAGTCCTCCTCTCCTCCTCCTGATGATATAAAATCATCTTCTCCTCCTCCTGAGGATATAAAGTCCTCCTCTCCTCCTCCTGAGGATATAAAGTCCTCCTCTCCTCCTTCTGAGGATATAAAGTCCTCCTCTCCTCCTCCTGATGATATAAAGTCCTCCTCTCCTCCTCCTGAGGATATAAAGTCCTCCTCTCCTCCTCCTGAGGATATAAAATCATCTTCTCCTCCTCCTGATGATATAAAGTCTTCCTCTCCTTCTCCCGATGATATAAAGTCTTCCTCTCCTCCTCCTGATGATATAAAATCATCTTCTCCTCCTCCTGATGATATAAAGTCCTCCTCTCCTCCTCCTGATGATATAAAGTCCTCCTCTCCTCCTCCTGAGGATATAAAATCATCTTCTCCTCCTCCTGAGGATATAAAGTCCTCCTCTCCTCCTCCTGAGGATATAAAGTCCTCCTCTCCTCCTCCTGATGATATAAAGTCCTCCTCTCCTCCTCCTGATGATATAAAGTCCTCCTCTCCTCCTCCTGATGATATAAAGTCCTCCTCTCCTCCTCCTGATGATATAAAGTCAAGGTGCGGTGGAGTTCATGATGTAAACTTTCATTTTATCACTTTAAATGTACAAAACTTAATAATAAAGACTTTAAAAACATTGAATCATTTAACAAACAGATAATAAACACATCGACTGACTCACTCTTTGACAAAATGAACTCAAATAAATGAATATTGAAATATAAATAAATTGATAAATAAATATGAATAAAACACTTGAAGTGAACTTTTTAGTCCGAATGATTCTTTGCGTTATGTTTTGGTGCAGGTTTGTGTCTTTGAGAGTAAAGATCAGTTTCAGAGTCGTGTTTCCCTCCGTGTGTTCACTGTTTCACCCTCCTGATGTGAAGCTGCTTCTGATGAGAGTCGAGATATTCAGCCGAGCGGCTTCACCGTGTCCAGACTCAATAATTCATGCTTACAGAGCAGCGCTGAATTATTGAACTGAGCTGTTAGTCCGATGATCACACACACACACACACACACACACACACACACACACACACACACACACACACACACACACACACACACAGATTCAGAGCAGACGTCTGATCTTCTATCAGCTCAGCTCTGATTGATCGAGCAGCTGATCAGAAACAGCTTCACCATCATCTGTACTTTTACTCACGTCTTATATTAAAATACAATCTTGAGATATTTTGTACGTCACTTTTATATTACTGTCTTTTTTCTTTCTGGTACTTTATATTTTCTAGTTACTTTGTGGATCCAGATTAATAGTAGAAATAACATTTTTACTACATTAATGTCAACAAAACCTCCCAGCAGCACATTAAAATTGAGAATTATGATCCAATAATAAATGTTATTCTGAAATGTGGCATTCTGCAAAACACTGCTCATCCTGACAGAACCATGAGTAACAAGTATGATGTCCACACTGTTTTAATCCTTCCATGGATTGACTGAGGTTTGCACTCCACTCATGTTCCCTCTGAGATGTGGATCAGTGGACATATAAAGTAGCAGAAAATGGAAATATAACATTTTCAGAGCTAACACAGCGTCTCCTCGCCTCTCTCAACACGACGCAGCTGCTGACTGAATTCAAACTGGATTCATCTGTCTGCTACGTTTGACTCTCTGTGAATATGAATATGAATCCCATGAAGAGTCTGAATCTCCTCACACGTGTTGTTGGTATCGCAGCTGATGTATCAACCATCACTGTTGGTCCTTCATCACTGTGGACACACACCTGCTGCTGTAAACACCTGTGGTGGAAGGTGACATATTTACTCAACTTCAACTTCTAGGTACTTTTTTAAAAATTATTTTTTGATTATGTAGTTTCTATGTAAATGCATGAGCTTTCTTGTAACAGAGTATTTCTACACTGTTGCAGTTCTACTTTTTACTCTGATTACTTCTTCCAACTCTGCCAAACACTCACTCGAGCGCCAAATGTGCTGAAAATAGTCCCCAACAAACTGAACTGTTTCCTCCTGTTTGTTTGATAAAAACTACAGTGAGCAGCTGTTTGAGGAAATTATTGATCCTTTTGAAACATGAAACTGAACGTTTGTGACAAATGATTGGTCTGAAGTCTTTATAAGACCAGGACCGGGGTCACACTTACAACCAGTGTTTGTGGTGTAAATCTCAGCCGGCAGTTTGGTTCGAACATACAGAGAGTTTCCTCGTCCTTCATGTGTTGGTTCATGTCTGGATTCCTGCAGCTGGTATCTCCTCTGCACATCTGACCCCTCTGACCTGCCGTACTAAGATCCCTGCACTCGAGCCGGCTGAACTCGGCGCTGGTATGTGAGTCTGCACCGACAGACGATGCTGTTTCTGAGGCTCAGATTAACCCTTGAAGACACAGTGTTAGCACCGGGTGTTAGCGCCGGTTGTTAGCACCAGGTGAGAGACACAGTTCACTCAGGAAGAAGAATCAGTCTCTAATCACACGACCATGTTGTCAAGATGTGAAGAAACTAACCTTGTTAATATTTAAGTAACAGCTTCCATGTGACCGCTGTGTCTCACTTATGTGCTGTTAAAACCAGCTATTTTTCATGACAAGGCTGAACATCTCCATCTGTGATCGTGGCGACCAAATCAGGTATTTTTATCCAAAGCCTAACCTGAGCATCGGCACGCTGCTGTGACAAGACAGAAATTCAGTTCAACATAAAGAATCTTAAAGTTTGAACTTGATTTGATTTGAGTCAACGTTTATTCTTCGGTCTGATGAGCGTGTGCAGTCGTCAACCAGCCGGTGAGGAAACTGAACTCAAGTGACCGGACACCATCTTTATTCAGTTCTTATCAAACATTAATGTTCTCTCACACACACAAGTCACCTCCCAAAGCATTCTGGGTAAAACAGGCAAAGCAAGGACACTTCAGAGCATTTGGACCAACTTGGCTAAATCTGAACTTTTAGTCAGGATGGAACTGATCATGATTCAGATACTGAAACATCAGCTGTAAAATAAACTCCTCTTACTCTTACACACGTGTGTGTGTGAGTGTGTGAGTGTGTGTGTGTGTGTGTGTGTGTGTGTGTGTGTGTGAGTGTGAGAGTGTGTGTGTGTTCCTTGTGAGTTGAGTTTCAGAGGGTGAGGCAGCAGGTACAACTAAATACAGTTTTAATCACACCTGTCTGCCTCACACCTGTCTGCCTCACACCTGTCTGCCTCACACCTGTCTGCATCACACCTGTCTGCATCACACCTGTCTGCCTCACACCTGTCTGCCTCACACCTGTCTGCCTCACACCTGTCTGCCTCACACCTGTCTGCGTCACACCTGTCTGCGTCACACCTGTCTGCGTCACACCTGTCTGCCTCACACCTGTCTGCCTCACACCTGTCTGCATCACACCTGTCTGCCTCACACCTGTCTGCGTCACACCTGTCTGCCTCACACCTGTCTGCCTCACACCTGTCTGCATCACACCTGTCTGCATCACACCTGTCTGCCTCACACCTGTCTGCGTCACACCTGTCTGCCTCACACCTGTCTGCCTCACACCTGTCTGCATCACACCTGTCTGCATCACACCTGTCTGCGTCACACCTGTCTGCGTCACACCTGTCTGTGCCTGCTGACCTCCTGCATCGTAAAGATAACTCAGTCAGAGGAGCCTGTTGGGTTGAACTCTGGCCTGTAATGAGTTCAGTCCTCACCATCACAAATAAGAACACCTGTGTGCAACCTGCTAAATAACCTGGTTAAGACTCTAATAGGAAAATTCCCTCAAGAAGCTTTAGAGCCCGTTTGAGACGCTTTAAAGGAAACGGTGGTTCTGAAACCTTCTCGAGAGCCTCTGGAACCACCTGGAGATGGTTCACTGATGGAGCCTGAGGAGCTTCTGAGACCTCGTGATAACCTGTTACAGCACCAGATCAGAGCTGAACAAGAGTCCTCTGATCTGAGTCCGTGTGAGGCAGGTGGACGGTTCTGTTCGCTGAGATGGAAATGAGTTAACGTGAGCGCTCCTGAGGCTTTTCACTGCAGGCGAACCAAGACTGCCCGCCGCTTCAGTCCTCATCGCAGCTCTAAATAATCCTCGTATTCAGCTCTTTTTATTTCATCTCAACTAATTAAAGTGATGAAATCTTGAGCAACATCCTCGATTTAAAATGTTCCAGGCACTCTGAAGCTTCTGGCAAGAAGGAAATCAGTGATAGAAAAAAGGCAGATGATGAAAAGGTGGAGAGGGAGGCGGCAACACGACCGGCAGCAGGACAGAGTCCAGGACCCAAGGAAGACCAGGACAGGCCTGATCCAGGACTGAAGGAAGACCAGGACAGGCCTGATCCAGGACCGAAGGAAGACCAGGACAGGCCTGATCCAGGACCGAAGGAAGACCAGGACAGGCCTGATCCAGGACCCAAGGAAGACCGGGACAGGCCTGATCCAGGACCCAAGGAAGACCGGGACAGGCCTGATCCAGGACCCAAGGAAGACCAGGACAGGCCTGATCCAGGACCCAAGGAAGACCAGGACAGGCCTGATCCAGCTGTAGGCCTGCAGCTGAGGATCATCTGCCTCATTTCATCAGTTGTTTTGTTTATAAAATGTCACAAAATAAAGACATTTTATTTAACAAACAAACCAAATGTTTGTAAACATGCTTTAAAAAGTGCAATTCAAATAGTTTCTTCTTCTTCTTCTTCTTCTTCTTCTTCTTCTTCTTCTTCTTCTTCTTCTTCTCATTATTATTATTATTATCATATCAATGTATCTGCCTCCTTTTTTCATCAGTTTAGGAATAATAAAATAAAACTACAGTTCACAGATGCACATTTAGTTTTAGAGGTTTTAAATAATCTCATTGATCCGGTTCGTCCCGTCAGAACCTCACGAGTTTCTTTAATGTACTTAATGACCCGTGATGAGCTGGAGGGGCTCCGGGTCAGACGGTGCAGCAGGACAGGATCATGTTCTGTGTCCGACCCAGAAGCAGCCTCACGGGTTCTGCTGCAGCAGGTTCTGTCTCGTGGTGTCACAGATCCCTGCAGCTCGTTCTGTCCTTCAGTATCTGGGACCGGAGCTTTTAGTTGCTGACAGTCTTTGGACCGGATTTGTTGGTGGGTCCCGTCCGGTCCTCGGCCTCCAGGGAGCGCAGCCCCGCTCCGCACAGCGCCGCCCTCCCTCCCTCTCCGCCCGGCTTCTTCTCCTCCACACGGCGCACAGCAGCAGCAGCGCTTCTCCCGCTGCTCGCACACCGCGCTCCGCCGGCTGGTCCCAGGCTCGGTTCTGTTCTCCTGACTGGATTTTGTTCGTGTTTTTTGGAGTTAGTTTTATCGGTGCACGGATGGAGACTTCCACGCAGGATTCGGTGAGCGATCCGGGCAGGAGCGGCTCTGAGCCCGCTGCGCCGGTCACGGAGACGCCGGCGAGTCTGGAGAGTCAGCGGGGCGGAGAGCGGCTGACTCCGGCGAGGAGGCTCAGCAGCTCCGGGTCCAGCTCCTCCGGATCCGGCTGCAGCAAAGGTCAGAACTCAGCACACACACACACACACACACACACACACACACACACACACACACACACACACACACACACACACACACACACACACACACGGCTCTGTGTGACACTTGTACGCGGCAGTTTGTCTCCTGTAGTCGGACAGTGAGACAGCTGACAGCCGCTGACTGCAGCCGGAGAAGTTTGATTTAATGAATGAAGAGATGGAATAATTAACAACTGTATAACTGTATAATAATAATAATTAACAGCATATTAATAATTAACAGGTGTTTTGTTGTTCCTCCTGTTTGTGTCAGAAGTTTGGTTGGAGGAGCTGCGGGATCAGCTGGAGCTGAATCGATTAGCTGATTAGTTTTAGCCTTAAACTGATAATTAATGTAATATTGTTCCTGCTCCTCAGTCAGAGGTTCTGATGCTCTCGGTCAGAACTTCATGTCTTTGGGTTTTGGACGGTTGGTGACATAAAACAAGAACTGTGACGACGAGTAATGTTCAAACATCTCATATAAACTGACTGATGGATGAAAAGCAGGGCAGTGCTGGCTCAAAGGTCAGAGAGGCGAGTTTAAACTCCTTCATTACCACCACTGACGTGCCCTTGAGCAAGGCCTCTGACCCCAGCCTCAGTGGATCAGCTCGGTGGCTGCAGGTCCGACTGTGACCACGGCAGCACTCTCTCTGAACTCTCACTGAAGACATACATGAAAACAAATTACAGAAAGACCCACTGATGATGGAAATGATTAGCTGCAGTCCTGATTTGAACCCGACTGTGAGCCGGACCTGATCACCATCATCAGGTTCTGGAGTCTGAACGGGATCAAATCCTGCAGCAGGTTCAACATCTGGTGGGAGACTGAAACCAGACGAGGCTGCTGGAGCAGCGGCTCAGTGAGCACGATGTGTTCATGTGCACTGTTAGTGATAAACCCAGAAACAGGCTCTGTGAGTAAATGTTGTGTTCATGAGCATGGGACCGGTTCCGGTCCAGTGCAGCGATGATGATGAGGAGTCACATCTGGCTCCTTCACACTGTGGGAAAGAATTTTATGTTTCTGCAAACATCAAACTAATATTTCTGTTTCACATTACATGTGGACAAAACCAGACATTACAACACAAAACATGAGCTGACACCGGGCCGGACCTGGAGAACCGGGTCGAGTCAAGGCTGAGAACTGAACCTGAGAAACAGTTCAACATGTCAACATCTGTCTGCCGACCGGGCTGCATCTGTTTCTATTTACTGACATTTTATAGACGACACCAAAATAAACATAATCAATAGTTGTGACCACACACACACACACACACACACACACACACACACACACACACACACAGACTCATTGGGTTTGTTACGTAACAGCTGTTGACGGTGGAAATACCCACAGTGAGTGTTTGAGCTGTGAGGAAACAGACGAGTGAACGCTGAGAGAGAAATGAGACGACACCAGAGATCAGCGGGTCACACGATGCTTTCAGGGACACCTCGTAATCTCAAGAAGCCGTTCAGAGTGTGAAATCAGCTCCTCGTCGTCTCAGATGAGCCACAGAGGCTCGTAGAGAAACTGAGGTGGAAGACGAGCGTCTGCTTCAGTGAACGCAGTAATTCTGCAGTGTGAAATACTCTGTAGTAAGTAACCAGTTATATATTAGTTAAGAATTTTAAAGTACTTTACGTCCGGCCTCTGATCCTGCCGCCTGCTGCGTCACTGTGACATCTTCTTGAGAGCTGCTGGTCATCTCTCATCAACACTGTGAGTGTTTTGGCAGTGCAGAGACGTCCTGAGAAGAGTTTGTGTCTAAAAGTTACTTTACAGAGTGAAATCAAACAGACACAATGAGGATTCATGTCCGAGGCTGCAGGGAGCAGATCTGACCTCTGACCTGCGTCTCCTGACGAGACGCCCTGCAGCTGAACGAGCTCGTTCAAACTCATGTGAGGACAGTTTTCTCTCTAAAACAGTCAATCAGGCATCTGAAGGAGGACAAATAAAAGCATCAGTGAGTTTCCTCCAAAGATCGTTAAGACTGTTTATTCTTAACATCATTATGTCCACAAACGTTTGTCAAGAAAACTTTTTATCACTTCTTTTTACTTTCAGGTCAGAAACTCTTTGAAATGAATAAAAAGTGTGCTTTGAATAAAGTATTGTGTAAATGAGGGGAATGGTTTCCTGTCAGCTCAGCTTCAGTTTACAGGATCGTTTTGTCTGACGGCACTTGAAGGCAGCGTGTGTGTTATGTAAGAGGAGACTGAGTGACACCAACCTGCAGGACAACAAACTTGATTCATGAAACTGAAGTATGACAGACAAACTCAGAGCTCTTCAGCACGTCGTCGTGTCCGAACAGGAAGTGTCCTCGCTTGATAAAATAAGAGCACGTCTGTTGTCTTGGTGTCGGCAGCGTCTGTGTCCTCTCATCGCTCTGATGATGTCGTGTCCTCACTTGTTTTGTTTCTCGTCTTCCTCTCCTCCGGGACGTGACGAGCTCGTCCTCCTCTTTCTTCCTCCTCCAGCATCATTACAAGCAATAAATCTGAACCTCGGTCTTCTCCTCTCAGAGTTTCTCGTGTCGTCTGGTGTTTGTGGATCATGAAGGTGTTTATTCGTGAACGATTCTGTGATTCTGTTTCCCATCAGTTGCTCTCGGTGTCGTTGAATCCGACGCTGAAGCTACAAAGAAAGTTCAAAGAGAATTCAAACGTCTTTTCTGATCCCTGGTTCAGAAAGTAGGACTGAGATTCTCCTCTGAGTTTGTGACTCTCTGACCTCCACAGACTCCGGTCAGGTCAAAAGTCACACTCTGTTTAACCCTGCTGCAGCTCGGGCAGACCTCAGATCAGGTTTTGTTGCTTTGCGAGCGGCTAAATGTGAAGGTGTGACCCAGTTGGAAGAGTTTGACTAAGTGGGTGACGCTGTGCTCAGCGTGTGACTGGTGTGAAGTTATTTCGGCCGGCTGCTCCCTGGTGGCTGTGGTTCAGATGCTGCAGGAGGTTTGGTGTGTTTCAGCTGAAGTAAAACTCCACAGGGAGCCGCTGATGATTTACTCTCTCCTTATTTCATACAAAGAAGAAACACAGTCAGAGGATTTGGGGGTTCTTGGTGGTTTGCAGTTCAGCAGAGTTTCTCTTGAAGCTCAGTGTCTGGTGAAAAATATTTCTGTTTTTACATTTTTTTACACTTGAAGTTGAATTTGGTTCAACTTGATTCTGTTGTTCTGTGTTTGTGCCGGTGCTGCTGACAGCTGACGTCCGTCTGTCACGAGTTCATGTCGACTGAACCTTAAAGATAAAATATGAAGGATTAACACATGAAAACAACTCGACCTTCGTTCTGCGTGTTGTTGAGAACGACGTTCCAACACCATCTTCACTCCGCTCCTCATCTGTAGAAGTCGTTCTTCAGGTTATCTGCTGAGCTCCTCCTCCAGACTCCTGCATGCAGGGAATCACTCCGCTCTCATCATAATGACCTGTCTGGTCTGAAGCCAGCTGTTAATTAGCATGTTGATGGCTCCTTTGTTTGGCCCAACACGTCTTGTTTCTCCCCGATAGAGACAGAAGAGTGCTGTCATGTGCTCGTCTCTGTCAGAAGTGGATCCGGCTGCCGGATCAGAACAGTTTACTGCTCACATCTGACCTGAAGGAGATCAGCTGATATTCCCGGTGTAACAACTGAATGAACGAAAAGTTTGGATCTGATTCGTCAACAGTCTGACTCTTTACAAAACCACCAAAATAAAGTTTATTAACAGCCACAAGGTTTTTCTTTCACTCCAAAGATATGTCTGAAAACATTATTAACACTGTGAATTTAGTCTTTTTTAAACGTCCTCCTCCTCCTCCTCCTCTCTGACAGGCGGCCGACCCAACTGCAAATATCAATTAGTGTGAAAGCGAGCGGCTCCTGGTTGGACTCTGCTCTGGTCCAGATGCTGAGGTGTGGCGGGTGGAGGAGAATAAGACGAGAAGGTTTCCTGTGTTTGTCACGTTCGTCACGTCAACGACGGGATTATTAAGAAATGTGACCTCATGTCACACGCAGTCATCTCAGTCCACTCTGCAGGGGGTGATCGTTTAGTTCTAGCTTTTGTTGTTTAGCGATTGATTGATTGACACCAGACGCACGTGTGTGTGTGTGTGTGTGTGTGTGTGTGTGTGTGTGTGTGTGTGTGTGTGGTGTGTTCAGAGAGAAGCTGACAAACTGTAGCTGTCTCTTTAAAAACCTCTGGCTGACTCTGCTTCACTGGAAACCTGCGAATCTGTCACAGCCAATGTTTCCTCCTGCACAGATTAGACAGCTAGCACACACACACACACACACACACACACACACACACACACACACACACACACACACACACACACACACACACACACAGATTATAAAAGTCAGGTACTTCACCATCACATGTTGATGAGTCATAATAACACTATAAATCTGTACGTGCTGTTTTCACCTGATTGAATCTTCGTGCTGTGTTTCTCATGGAGTCGCAGTAAAACGAGTTTTAATGACTGAAGGACTGAAGTTTGTTGCGGTGGTGAAACACAGTGTGCAGGAGATGATGATGTCATCTGTCTGAAACTGTCAGACACACGTCAGACTGAAGGCTTGGAACAGTCGATCAGATCGATCCCATTAATTAAAATGTTGAATCTGAATCATTTCATTCCTCCGACATCGTTGACAGTTTCTGATTTATTTGGAGCTCGAGCAGGTTTGTCGACCGGCTCTTCTACCTTCACAACAGAAGACATTTAGTTCTGTAGTCATGTTTCCTCTCCGCAGCAGCAGAACGTTTGAGCTAGTTGGCGATCAGCTGGAGTCTTTGCGGTGCGTTCAGGTGCAGCTCCTGGTGACACAACAGTCAAGAGATGCTGCTAGGTGAGGCTGGTTTGGTTTGTCGGCGTCTGCTGGATGAATAGATCTTTATTTTGGTGACGCCATCAAGTCAAGTGTGGCCAATTTAGGGGTTTTCTGAAATGTCAGTATTTCACCCAGAGGATGACAACTTGTATCCTGCGTCACACACAGTGTTGTGTGTCTGATTCAGTTCTTGTCGACTCACATTGGCGTCGTCACACAAAACTTCAAACAGAAATGATTTTTATTTTATTTTGATCGTCACTGTTCCGACTCTGTGAGAAAAGACAATGCTGACCTGCTGACTGGATCCAGAACATGTTCTTCATTCAAAACACAACTGAGATCAGGTCAAACACACAAGCGAGTGAAAAACAACCTGCGCTCAGAGAGAAGCTAAGACACCACAGAGCTGAAGCAGCAGAGCTACGTCCTGCCAGACATCCCAGCAACGTCCTACAGAAGAGAGACTCCCATCAGTGTTAGCTGAACGTTGCGCTTATGCTAACAAGCACACTGTGGTAGTGAGCGTGTTAGCGTTAGCATTTAGCCCAAAGCTGCTGCTCCTCACACAGTTTCACTCCGAGCACTTTATAGATTTTGTGGTTGTTTTAAATATTATTCTGATTGTTCTGTGTGTTTGTGTGTGTGTGTTGATGAGCTGTGTGTGTGTGTGTGTGTGTGTGTGTGTGTGTGTGTGTGTGTGTTCAGGTGAAGTTCCCCTGCAGGATTAAAGTGAGCGATCATTAAACTGCTGTGAATCCTGATCGGCCTCTCTCTGTTCGCTGGAGTCATGCCAGCCGCTGCCTTTGATGTCGGCGCGTTTATTCCGGCGTCGGTGGAGGTGGAGTGGGTGCGGGGGTTGATTTGCATACAAAGCTATTCTCGCTTCCTCTTTGTTCTTGCGCAGAGTGTGAAGAGAGTAATTGTCTTCATCAGTCAGAAGTGTTTATCTCGTTGGTTGGCTGCAGATTCGGCGTGACGTCGAGCGACGGCAGAAAATGCAGAATGGGAAAATTCTGGTGTGGAATTAGTGCTGAAGACGGCGGCATTGTTCTGTCGGAACACTGCGGTGAAACGGTGAGTTAACAGTTCTGACAGAAGCACCGAGGACGCTCTGAACGCAGATGTGTTGTAAAGTCTCGCTTCTGGTTTGACCTCCTGCTGTTTCTGCTTGATCTCAGGAATTTCTTATTTTCTCTCCGTGCACACCACAGCTCAGCAGAATCTCAAATTCAAATAGTAATTACTTGTAATTAGGAACCATCACATTCACTAACCTTTAACCATCCAGCATCTTTCTCAGTCTCTCCAACAACTTCCACTCATGATGCATGAACCGGACTCTACAGCACCAGGCCTGCAGTCACCCAGCCAAACACACTTCAGACAAGAAACACACATCTGAAGCAGCCGTAAAGAAATGTGAATCCAAACATGAAAAGACGACTGTAGGAAAGGTGTGTGTGACAGCGATATCTCGTTAAAAATATCCAGCGGTTTCATGATGACAAACGTCTGTGAGCTGGACTCCAGTCGAAATCAAAAACACGTAGCAAACTTCTGAACACAGAACAGAAGAGAAACTTGACTGAACATACATCACTACTCACACACTCTGAGCCTTCAGGGGAATTCTGTTTGCAAAACTGAGAAACATCGTCATCATCAGTCCAAACACACTGTTGCGAACACAGAAAGCAGGACGGTCACTGAAGGCACCGTGAGATGTTCGAGGTGTCCAGACACAGATGAGACTTTGTTAATGGAGGTCAGCCGGCTTTTAATGGAGCGCTGAGATGAAGTTATGACCCCGACCAGCAACTACAGCAGAGAGAGAGAGAGAGAGAGTGTGTGTGTGTGTGTGTGTGTGTGTGTGTGTGTGTGTGTGTGTGTGAGAGAATCCCTGAAGACTCTGAAGCCAAAAGAAAAATGAAAGAAGCTGTTCTGCCTCTGATTATTTTTCTCTGTGTGAATCCACCAGGGAACCACACATGATGCAAAGATGTTTGTTTTTCTATCTGAGATGAAATAATGTGTGGTGTGTGTGTGTGTGTGTGTGTGTGTGTGTGTGTGTGTGTGTGTGTGTGTGTGTGTGTGTGTGTGTGTGTGTGTGTGTGTGAGTGAGTGTTAACAGGCAGGAACACACACATTATAAGAGTGTGTCACCTTGAACACGCTGCTGTAGCAGATGACCAACTGAAGGACACGCTGGTCTGCTCTGTACACACACACACACACACACACACACACACACACACACACACACACACACACACACACACACACACACACACACACACACACACACACACACATCATCTGTCATCATCATGTGGATGTTTGATGGTGTATGTTTACTCCAGAAGCCAGAAGATTACTTTACTGTACATTAGCTGTAAGTCAGCCTCTGAGTGAAGTCAGCACTCAGCAGAGACTCTGGTTCTGGTTCTGGTTCTGGTTCTCTGTCTCCTCTCTGCAACTCCAGTCAGCAGTCAACAGAACAGAACCTGGCTCTGCATCACTGCTGCAGATCAACAGGGGTGAAGAGAAATCATCTTTTTAATCCCACAAGTTACAAAGTCCTCTGTGAGCTGTGCTCATCAGTAACCGGGTCAGAACAGAACCTCCTCCCACTTGTTAAACTTATCAGATCATCAGGCTGTTTCTTTTTCTTTGCTCATGAAGAGTTGAAGTTCTGCAGACTGCTGGTTTCCAACAGGCCTGTAAACTGTAAACCTCCTCAGCATCGTCTCGTCACGCCGGACTGCAGAGAGAGAAACACTGACAGCCAGCAGCTCTTTGAAATGCAAAACTCAAGCTCAGCTCAGATCAAAGCAGCCGATCTGATCTGGAGTCAGTCTGCAGCTCAGACCGCTGCTGTGGTTTGAAGGCGTCAGTGAGCTCACGACGTCTCCTCGTGTCGTCTCCTCGTGTCGTCTCCTCGTGTCGTCTCCTCCTGACGTCTCCTCGTGTCGTCTCCTCGTGACGTCTCCTCTCCTTGTGACGTCTCCTTGTGACGTCTCCTCGTGTCGTCTCCTCCTGACGTCTCCTCCTGACGTCTCCTCGTGTCGTCTCCTCTCCTTGTGACGTCTCCTTGTGACGTCTCCTCGTGTCGTCTCCTCCTGACGTCTCCTCGTGTCGTCTCCTCTCCTTGTGACGTCTCCTTGTGACGTCTCCTCTCCTCGTGACGTCTCCTCCTGACGTCTCCTCGTGACGTCTCCTCTCCTCGTGACGTCTCCTTGTGACGTCTCCTCGTGTCGTCTCCTCCTGACGTCTCCTCCTGACGTCTCCTCCTGACGTCTCCTCGTGTCGTCTCCTCTCCTCGTGACGTCTCCTTGTGACATCTCCTTGTGACGTCTCCTTGTGACGTCTCCTTGTGACGTCTCCTCGTGTCGTCTCCTCCTGACGTCTCCTCCTGACGTCTCCTTGTGTCGTCTCCTCTCCTTGTGACGTCTCCTCGTGTCGTCTCCTCCTGACGTCTCCTCCTGACGTCTCCTTGTGACGTCTCCTCTCCTCGTGACGTCTCCTCGCAAGACAAAAAAACAGATTAATTGCAAAGGTTTGATAAGCGTTTCATAGAAAGGCCCAAACTGGACTGAGTGACTCAGACAGAAGCTGACATGATATTTTGCGGCTGCACACAAAGTTGAAGGAAATGTAAAAACAGGCTGATATTCTTCAGTCGTGTGTTTCATGTTGAGCAGTATTTCACTTGTGTGACTAAATGAACTGATACAAAAGAAGGAAGAAGACCGAGAAGTTCATACAATGTTTTATTGGCTTCTGATGGTTCTCAGTTCGGTCGGTTTCAGATGATTTATGGGTTGTGTAGTTTGTAAAGGTCGGGAAGGTTTCGGCAGGTTCTGGAGGATTTGATGTGGTTCTGGGGAGTTCTGGTGGGAGAGAAGAAGAAACTCTTCAAGGCTTCTCAAATGTCTTGGAGGTATTTTGAGTTTTTTTTTAAGAAGGTTTAAAGAGTTTTGGGGAAGTTTCAATTGTTTTTGATGGTTGTAAAAGAGCCTTTAAAACGTTTGAAGGTTCGGGAGTTGTGAAGCGATCTGAGAGTGTTTTGATGGATTTTTAAAGAGGCGGTTTAAAGACGAGTTGTGAAGCTCACAGCTGCAGTCAGAGGGCGGTGGATGTCACGGAGGCTTTTTGTCGAACCTTACTGAGTTTATACAGGAACACGCTGGTTCGACTGAGGACCAGAAGAAGACTGGACAGTGTTTCTGTGGATACGATCAGTTGGACCATGAATCCTCTCACCTGCTCCTCTGGTGGAGTTTTGATGAATTTGCTTTTCGAGGGTTTTCTAAAACAAGACAGATGTTCACGTCCCTCACAGAGCGGCAGGAAGTCGTCCAGATCAAGCTGAAGTATGGACGTGTACAGTGTGCAGATCAGTTATGGAGCTCTTTGCCTTGTTGTCCTGAAGTGTCAGAGTCCGGCTGAGAGGACGGCGTGGGGGACGTCACACAGCGAGGCCAAAACAGATCACATGACTCTGATCCGACTGTGGTTTGTCTCAGCCAATCAGGAGCCTGCCAGACGTCGGCTTTGACCAATCACTGTCTCCTGGTGGCTTCCCAGGCCCCTGGACCTGCACCTGTAGGCCGTCCATGACCTCATATAGGTGTAACGTTCAGGTGTCCACATACTTTTGGCCTTTTGGTTTAGACTTTTAATTGCTTGCTTCATGTCTGAAGTCCACAGCGTCCTGTTTTATCGGTCCTGTTTACATCTTAAAGTTTCAGAGTCCTCGAGCGTCCGTCGCGTCCTCGGTGGTGACTTTGCTCAGGTGCTCAGGCGCTCACCTTGATCGCCGCTCACCTTTCAGGAGCGCCGCGAAGGACGGCGAAGCGGTGTCGGCGGCCATCTTCCTCTCTGAAAGTGGGATGATATCTGGGCAGCCGGTGATCGATGAGGAGCTTTCTCTCATCCTTTATACCAGCAGGTCGGGGTGAGCTGGTATTCTTAGACTGACCTGACACACACACACACACACACACACACACACACACACACACAGTTGTCTTTGTATAATAATTTCTCTGAAGGAGGTCGTCGTGTCTTCTCTCTGTGAGACGTGTCGGATGGATCCGCCTCTGATGGAGGATTTGTCTTCAGTAACTTTGAGCAAAGTTAACCAAAGTTGAAGAGAAAGTGAAGCCTCACTTTTTTTTCTTCATCTCTCTGTTTCGCCCTCAGGAGCTCAGCAGCTTCTCACAGTATTGATTCATATCTGTTTCCCAGTCGAGATATTTAGGGAGAAAACGCGACATGCAGACTTATGGGATGATTGATGGCACAAAGAGAAAACAATCTACGGAGCCTCTTTAAAGGTCAGAAGGGAACTTTTGTCTTCAGGTGACAAAACTTTACAGACACGATCTTCTGCGTTAGCTGGGTAATAAACTTAATGAGGTTTTGTCCCCTAAACGGAGTCTTCCAGGCATCATTTGATTTATTAGAAGAAAAACAGACAAACACAGATGATTTCTGATTTCTCTTCAAGCTCACAGTAGACGAGTCTTGTTATATATCAGCCATCATTTACACTGTTACCAATATATCTGTAATCCAGTGGCTTATAGGAGAGGAAGAGTCGATGGATGTAAGAGACGAGGAAGCTCCCACAGGAAAGAAATGGTCTGATTAGGAAACAAAGGAAGAGAGAACTTAGATAGTGAAGGAAAACTTGGAGCAAGGAAAATAAGACGCATTTTATAAAAAGAAAGAACACAAAAAGTTGACAAGGAAGGAAGACTCCTAAAGTTACCAAACATACAGGGAAACTTTCCTTTATGGAGGCAGAGAGGAGGAAGAAATTCAGATACAAGGGTGAAAGAGAAGTGTGGAAACTTTCTGTTTAGGGAAGAAGGAAGTGTGTGAGTAAAAACTGGGAAAGGCTCAATGAGTATCCCTGTTACTGAGGAAAGAAGGAGGAATTTTCTAAGATTAATAATTCATGAGACAAGGATTAAAGAAGCATTCTAATGTGGTACAAAGGAGAAAAGATTATTAGGAAGAGGGAAAGAAAGTTTTTCTCCAATAAGGGAGCAAGTAAAGGAAAGATCAATATCAGGAAGCTTTTTGACTAGAGAGCAAGGAACAGAGAAGAAGAAGAAGAAGAAGAAGAAGAAGAAGAAGAAGAAGAAGAAGAAGAAGAAGAAGAAGAAGAAGAAGAAGAATTCCTGATTTCAGTGGAAGGGTGAAGAAAGTTTCCTTCAGAGGAAATGCAGTGGGATGCTTCCTCTATGAAGGGACGGGCGAACGATGCTTCTTATTCAGGGAAGAAGAAGTGAGGAAGACTCCTGAGGAAGGGTGAAGCTACACACCTCCAGCTCCCTCCACCTCCACCTTCTCACTGTCCATGAATCATCAGCTGATGGAACAGAAATAGTTCAAACATTCAATTTCCCAAAGTTAATTTACTCCTCCGAGCAGGAGGCGAGCGG
>NC_051042.1:34848019-34900519 GCF_904848185.1 Acanthopagrus latus | reverse complement strand
GCAGACGGGTCAAACCAGCTTGATTGCATGTTGAGCATCCTTGAGCAAGGCATTGCTTCTGACATCGGTGTATGTGAACATTACACTTCTGAACCATAAGTGAGTTCTGGTTCCACTGGGGATTGAACCCAGGACCTTCTGCGTGTAAAGCAGACGTGATGACCACTACACTATGGAACCTGCTTGTGTGGAGTGAATGTAGTTCTGCATGTAGTTCAGATGTAAACATCTCATGGAAGAATACAGATGTTCTACACATTTCTATCACGTGTCTGAATCTGAGTTCAGACTTACTGAGGCAACATTCCAATAAAATAAAGTAATCGTTTCAAACATTGACAACTTCTTTTTTATGTCATTCTGAATTGTGGGTAATTATTGAAAGCTGACTTCACATCATATGAAAACTGACTGAGGCATGTGGGAGTTGTGTGTGAAGACATCAGTGATGTCACTGAGGGTTGATGGTTCAGTCATCTTCTTTGTTCAGTCCTCAACCTGGACGGCAGTAAGAGTTCTGGTTCCACTGGGGATTGAACCCAGGACCTTCTGCGTGTAAAGCAGACGTGATGACCACTACACTATGGAACCCATGAGATGTCTGTACATATTAATGATACACTGAGACCTGCCTCTGTGCTGCTGAGCTCTGTGGGATCATATGCACTCTGTACTGTGAGACATGTGCAGCTCTCTACTCATGTCTGTGCAAGCTGCTTCTAAAAGACGCATCCATCAGGTCCATATGGGGCCCCGAGGGCGGGAAGGGGGTGGTGTGTGTGTGTGTGTGTGTGTGTGTGTGTGTGTGTGTGTGTGTGTGTGTGTGTGTTGGGGAGGGTGCACAGAAGGCTGAGCAGCATGTTTCTCTCTCAGTATGGGTCCAACTGGATCACCAAGAGGCTCAAACTACCTATTTTATACATTTAATAAGCACAGGAGGAGATGCGATGATCTGTGTGTGTGTGTGTGTTTGTGTGTGTGTGTGTGTGTGTGTGATCTGTGTGTGTGTGTGTGTGAGAGATCTGTGTGTGTGGTGATATTTTTGTTTTCTTCTTGTCAATAAATATGGCATGCAGAATTCAACCTAATAACTAGCATGTGTGTGTGATATGTGAAAAAAATTAATGAGCCACACACGCACACGCACACACACACGCACGCACACACACACACACACACACACACACACACACACACACACACACACACACACACACACACACACACACACACACCGTTCTGATTAAAATGTCATGGGGACTTTCAGTGACCACAGACTCTGTACAGCAGAGTGACACCTGCTTGTTTAGTTGTTTAGTTGGTTGGGTGGTGCTGGTGGTTCTGGTGCTGGTGGTGCTGGTGCTGGTGCTGGTGGTTCTGGTGCTGGTGCTGGTGGTGCTGGTGCTGGTGGTGCTGGTGGTGCTGGTGGTGCTGGTGCTGGTGGTTCTGGTGCTGGTGGTTCTGGTGCTGGTGGTGCTGGTGGTTCTGGTGCTGGTGGTTCTGGTGCTGGTGCTGGTGGTGCTGGTGCTGGTGGTTCTGGTGCTGGTGGTGCTGGTGGTGCTGGTGCTGGTGGTTCTGGTGCTGGTGGTGCTGGTGGTTCTGGTGCTGGTGGTGCTGGTGCTGGTGCTGGTGGTGCTGGTGGTTCTGGTGCTGGTGCTGGTGCTGGTGGTGCTGGTGGTGCTGGTGGTTCTGGTGCTGGTGCTGGTGCTGGTGGTGCTGGTGGTTCTGGTGCTGGTGGTGCTGGTGCTGGTGCTGGTGGTTCTGGTGCTGGTGGTTCTGGTGCTGGTGGTGCTGGTGGTGCTGGTGCTGGTGGTGCTGGTGCTGGTGGTGCTGGTGGTGCTGGTACTGCCCGGCTCATACACCTGAGGAACACGGTGTTGGAGCTGCTTCAGCTGCTGCAGTGTGTCAGTTATGTTTGGCTGCTGGTGATAAGCTGCTGCTGTTTCATGTGTCGGCAGAACGTTACTGCGGTTAGACAGGAAACTACCAGGAGCCCTGTGTGTGTGTGTGTGTGTGTGCATGTGTGTAAGTGTGTGTGTGCTATGCTGTTGCCATATATATTTACACTTTAAATGTCTGTGTGTCCTCTTGTTTTAAGCTAACATTCATAGAAGTAAATAAAAAACACATTTCACAGATTAAATTTGTTTTTGTTGAGATTTAATTCTGGTTCTTAACAACAACATCAAGTTTTAGCTCCAAGTACAAAATTAAAGTGTTTTGCTTAACAGTCAAATACCTGAAGCTGCTCTCTGAGGGAACTCTCGACCCAATTCAGGGAACAAACAGTGTCAGATTTACTCCCACAGTTTAGTCTGTGGGGTACAGGTTCCATAGTGTAGTGGTGATCATGTCTGCTTTACACGCAGAAGGTCCTGGGTTCAATCCCCAGTGGAACCAAACTTCTGTCTCTGGAGTGTTAAACTGCTTCTCTTTCACTGATCTGATTGATTGAACATCTGTCGAGGAGTCCTGCAGCGTCAGCTGTCAGGTGACTTGTCAGGACCTGCTGTTTGTCACCTTTCTGGTGATTCTGTCTTTATCCTCAGCAGCAGCAGCAGCAGCAGTTAGCAGCAGTGTTACTCACTTCTTGTCATTTTATAACAAGTCACCAGAAGTTCACTCACATCTCTCCGTCTAATCCTTAAATCTCGTTTTATCTGCACCATCTTAAGTCCTCGGTTCATGTGATGCTGCGGGCGACTGAAGGCGGCGAGAGGAAGGGTGGCTTCTTTTTTCCTTTTTGTTTTGAGCTCCCTGATGAGCGGCGATGAAATGACTTTGGCGGTGACTGCTAATGCGCTATAATAATGGTACGAGGGGCCACTCGCTCTGAACAATTATAAGATGCGGGAGCTGTAATCTCTGCTGAGACTGAGGGAGACAGAGTCTCTGCATCTTTGGTGTCAGCCTGCTGTTTTATATCTTTCCAGGCTTTAACACTGTTTTCAGACTCGGCTGACAGCTTCAGTCCTGGAGAGGTCCTTACTTCAGTCTCATCTGACAGAGATCAGCGTTGAGATGAGCCCTCTGGATGTTTACATCCAGCACATTTATCACATAAGGTGATGAATGCATCTCCTTTTTCATAAAACATTAACGATGCATTTTTAAATCTGGAACATTGTTCTTGTCTGTAAGCTAGCTCTCCTTCTTCACGTCTGCTGTGTTTCCTCTCTCTCTCCAACACTGAAGAGTCGTCAGGGTTTAGTATCGCGTCCTCTCCATCACAGTAACTGTAACTCAGCGGGTAGAGCAGTTCGACTAGTGATTGGAAGGTTGCTGGTTTGAATCCCGTCCCCCCTGGGGAGGAACTGAGCTGCTGATACTGAACACCCAGAGAGATAACTGGGATCGGCTCCAGTAACTCTCTGATCCCTTGAAAAAGGGGACAGAGCGGTTACATCCTCGCGATGCTCACAGATAATCAGTTTATAATGGGGTGAGATTTTATTTAAACGGATTCAATCAACATTTCTTCAGCCAGCGACCTGTAATCACAAAGTGGAGACATGTTTTTGTATCCAAACTGAGTTCCTGCTGGCTGTGATTATTGAGAGATCTGTAGAACTTGATTGGAGTCCACCTGCAACTGATGAGGCATAATTAATTAATGTGTTGTGTGTGTGTGTGTGTGTGTGTGTGTGTGTGTGTGTGTGTGTGTGTGTGTGTGTTGTGTGTGTGTGTTACAGTTCAAAGTGTTTTCCAGACTAGACAAATGAAGCTGTGAAGTTTAAGGGACCAGGTGAAGTGTTTACAGAGCAGGATGTGAAGATGGCAGGAAGAGAAACTGCTCATCCAAATCTATCAGTGTCATTAACATGTGAAGCTCTGAAAACATAAATCCAATAACACTAACCTGACTCCTGACTCCTCAGGGCTGATCATCACTAACATGTCTGACTTCCAGATCTCAACATCCAGTGAGAGACAGCCTGGAGCAGCTGACAGTGCTGCCAACAACAGTACACATTCTAGCCAATGAGGCTAACGTTAGCTAGCATACACCTGTCGAAGGAAGCTTAAAACGTCACCTTCAGTTCAGTGGTGTTCTGGAGAAACATGACCAACATGCAGACAGACAGAGAATCCTTGTTTTACAGTCAGCTGACGATCAGTGGTTGGTCACTCGGCTCTCTTCAGGTCGTCGTCTCGCTCTAACATGTGAACGCTGGTTCAGTCCATCTCTGAGGTCTG
The DNA here is from genome assembly GCF_904848185.1 of Acanthopagrus latus. Lineage (NCBI taxonomy): Eukaryota > Metazoa > Chordata > Actinopteri > Spariformes > Sparidae > Acanthopagrus > Acanthopagrus latus. Next base: position 34,896,322 of record NC_051042.1, on the reverse strand, counting down.
AGAGCTGATCGCTGACGAGTGCCAGCTGTGAGCGATCGTCACGCTGTGTGGTTGAGGAGGGAAACCTCTGAGGATGTCTCAATCAAACAGAACAAAAAGAAATCAAACGGGTTTGAAATCAAAATAGAAAAATGTGCAGAGGGAGCTGAATGAAATGACAATGTGACATTAAGATCCAAACAAAAACGAAATCTTTTCGTTATTGAATAATTTCTCTCATAAACTTCTTGTCAAGGTGACAAAAATATAAGCACCATTTTTACTTCAGGGAGGTTGAGCTGTTCTGAAACACTGTGAAACAGGCCCGGGAAGAGTTCAGACTGAACACAGCTTCAGCAGCTCAGCACAAGTCACTGAGATACGTAACGACAGTCGACAGCTGACTGAAATATACATGAGCAGAGAGTGTTTGTGTGTGTGGAGCCGCTCGGTGAGAGACGACATGATGCAGATAAAACAGTGTTTGTAGTGAAGCCGCTCCTGCTGATGGCAGGATTACGTTGGATGTCTGTCCGAGCTGTTCCTCCGTCCCAGAAGAGCCTCTCCTCCAGCGTCCTCGAGGCTCGGCTCGGCTCGTTGTGAGCAAATGTTTGCCCCCTCCATCCATCAGAGCCCGGAGCGGTCCGCTCGCCACGTCGCCTGCTCCTTCTTGTTAATGCCTCGTCTCTCCGCCACGCCGTCCAGCCCGGGTCCAACCCTACAGGGAGGCAGCTTCTATGTCCCTCATGTGTTTCCTTATGTTGCTGCCTTCTGCTCGGCTCCGCTGATGAATTATGGAGGAGAGCAGGATGACAGAAACACCCCGGTGCTGAGTGCATCCTCAATGTTTGATTAGATTTAGAGTGTAACAGTAAAATGAGACTGAGGCACAGAGCACAGAAATCCTTTGAGGAATTACAACCGATGACTGAAGCCTCTCTTACACACAAATCCAGAAATACCATCGTGACTAAAGACCTGAACCAAACATCACTTAGTGCTGCTGCAGTGTGAGTTCAGAGAGTCGTGATGTGGAACACGACGCGTCTCTGCTCATGCTGGAACAAGACGTTACACACAGACGTTGATTTGTCTCTTCTGCCAGATTAGAGGTGGACCAACAAAGCCCCCCTCGTTCTGTGTTCGTATCCTCCTGAAGAGACTCTGCAGCCGTGCTGACAGCCCAGTGAAGCTGTGTTTAGCAGTCCTTTGAGCTAAATGCTAATGACATTATGCTAGTTTGCATTCAATAACTAGCACACAAAGCACAGCCGAGGCCGACGGGGATGTGAGTAGCTTTGGTCATAAACCAGAGTGTCAGAGAAACTTCCTGCCAGCTGGTTCTCCTGGAACCACAGGAGACATCAGACGATCAGATTCATCCTCTGGAAACCATGAACGTCTGAAACTAAACTACACAACAATCCATCCAACAGTGGTTGAGATGTTTCAGACTGAACAGAAGCTGTCCATTGACCACAGCAGCGTCAGAGCCACGCAGCAGAGCGTCACAGGGTCAGAGTAACCTGCTGAACGGCTGCAGATTTGTTTCATGTTGGACCAGTTTGCAGTAAAATGTCAGTAACTGTGAATCTACTCATGCAGCACAGACACAGACTCAGCTGTGACTGGACAGTTCTTCCTCACAATGTTCATTCCTGCACCATTTTCTTATTCAGGAGCTTGTTAATCAATCAAGAGAACAGAAAGTCATCAAGCTCATGTGCCGATGAGTGTGTAGATGCAACCGAGGCTTTTTTATGAACGTATATGCGTCAAACCTTCCTTTAAAAGCATGATTATGACAGGTTACGTCTCTGAGGTCGACTCTTCTCCACTGGCAGGACGGCGGCGAGCGGAACAAGCTGCTGCTAACATGAGCTGTTCAAAAACTTTCTTTGTAGTAACTCTGTGTTCACAAACAATGTTGTCAGTGCTGGTGTTCATGTGTAGAGACCCTGGTGATGCTACCAGCACAGTTTCATGTTGTGTCCAGACTTCTTACTGTTTTAAACATAGAGATTTTGATGCTATTGTAAAAGTGCCTGTAGCACTCCCATTGAAGATGAGTTTGACCCGAAAACAAAAAGACTGTAAATCTTAAAAGTGCCTCTTTCATCGTAATTATGCTTTTAAACAAAGGTTTGACTCATATACGTTCACAAAAAAAGCCTCTGTCGCATTTTGGCGCGTTTCAGTTTAACATCCTGATGGCGATGAATCCTCTGACGGAGCTGCAGTCAGTCGTCTCTCCTCAGTCGAGCTTTGAATATTTCAGCAGTGAGCTGCAGGTTCTGGGTCAGTGTGTCAGTGTGTGATCTGTGTGACAGACTGCAGAGACACTGAGAGAGGGGCAGGGAGGAGGAAGAGGAGGAGGAAGAGGAGGAGGAGGAAGAGGAAGACGAGGAGGAGGAGGAAGAGGAGGAAGAGGAGGAAGAGGAAGAGGAGGAGGAGGATGAGGAGTAAGTGGAAGAGGAGGAAGAGGAGGAGGAGGAGGAGGAGGAGGAAGAGGAGGAGGAAGAGGAGGAAGAGTACCACCACTGCTGATCACAGAGCAGCCTGAATGATGACATCACAGACAGATATTGGTACTGTAGAATCACAGTGACGCTGATGAAGACATAAAGTTGTTGAATTATTATTGATCCCGCTTCTTTTCTGCTAAGACCCGCCCACAGTGCCTCTGATTGGTTGCCTTCGTTTGTTGGGTTGTGAGATGTGTTTGTGTGAGCCAATCAGAGGCAGAGTTAGTGTCGGAGCACAAATAAAGTGAGATCTGTTATAAAGAGTTCCTGTCTCGTACGCTGACTTTAAGTGCTCTCATGTGAACGGGCCCAGTGGGCTCAGTTCTCAGGACCCACATGACACCACTACAACTACCAAGAGACACAGAACCGCCAAGAGACCCGAGATGATCAAGAACCACTGAAGTCCAACAAACGTGCTGTTGGTTTGACTCAGTTTGACTCACATCAGCTCAGTGTGGAGAGGATTTACACACCACTCCTGCTTTACCTGATGATGCAGTTTCACAGAGGTCAGAGGAGTTTCTATCCTCTAAACTCTTCGTAATAAAGTCTCCAGTTATTTATTAATTTAAACTCTCTCACAGCGGGTCGGCTCAGGAGACGTCACAGCAGTCTGCTTGGAGAAGGGTGAGGCTGTGGCCCCAGTGCAGAGGGTCCAGACCCGGCAGAACTCAGCACAGCAGAGCACCTAAAGAGCCAAACCCTAAAAGTCAGGAGAGTAAGTACAGACTGACTCCCTCACACCAGCGTGGGAGGCAGCAGGACGACACCGAGACACCGAGACGAGGAACAAAGAGATGCAACATGATCAGAAGAGACTTTAAACATCTCAGAAGAAACACGAAGCATCTGATATTCAAATATGTATCTAAAGATCTCAGTTTCATTACTTTCATTCGACAGAGGATTACAGATAGTGATCTCGGCGTCGTGTCAAACAGCAGAGAGGATTCTCACATTGTTGTGTTGACTCACATCTTCTTCCTGCCACATGCTGACAGGCTGCAGCAGCTTCTCCTCCTCCTGCAGCCTGGAGTTGAAAAGGGCAGAGCTAATGAATATTCTAATCTGGCCTAGATTCCATGATAACGCCTCGTAGGTGCCTGACGACGCCTATTATCATGTCTCTGAAATATGAAGTGTGTGTGTGTGTGTGTGTGTGTGTGTGCAGGCAGGATTAATTTTTGGAGGCAGTCAAAGGTCGCTGCAGATAAACGACGTCGCCCGCTGAACCTGCAGAGAGAGCGAGGGGGTTTTCTGCTGATGAGGGTTTTCTCATTCTGGTGTAATCAAGCTGTTTCCAGGTCAGCGTTGATGATCAATGAAATCAAGTGGATCATTAATTTTTACCTTTTTCTTTTCTTCCTCTGGAGCTCCGCTGCCTACGTGCACCTCGCTCAGCTTTTCTCTGTAATCCCTCAGCGCTCTGACTCATCTGACAGGAGGCAGATCAGGTGTAAAGGTGTGAGTGTTATCTGACACCCGTCAGCGACTGACTCAGGTTCAGTGACGGCAGACATGAGAGTTAATGATGTAAACACTTCAGCTCCTCGAGATGTTTACAGAGCAGACAGTCAGCGACATGAAGTTCAGCTCCGAACAACAGAATATACAGATGGTTCATTACAAGTTGGATTCAGAGTTTTCAGTGTTCACGTCGTGCTCCTCTCACGCAGAAATGTTCAAAGGTCATTTATGAAGGAATCGATCATTGATTTTAAACTGATGAAAACGACAGAAACACTTCCTGATCTCTGTGTTTGAATTAACTCTAATGTTTCCAATTCAATAATAATTTTGGAAGAATAACCTTTTTAAAATCATCTTAAATGCATCACGTGACGCTGATGATAGTTCATCAGAATACAACAGAAAAGCTTCGTGTCGTCTGTGCAGAAGAAACTCTGTCGCTCTTCTTCAGCTCCGTCTCCAGGATATGATGTCAGCAGTGAACGTTTCTACAAACCACAGATTAATGTTTCATCAGGAGGTGGAGCGGAACCTGACGGAGGTGTTACAACAGTTTGATTGACACCACAAACACACGTAACATAAGGATGGTGATACAGAAACGTTAGCTAACATTTATTCTGGGGATTGGGTCGGTGTACCGGAGGGCAGAACTCAGGAGCCCTGGCCAGGTTTAGTCTGTGATTTGTGGTCGTCTTGTTTAACAGTTATGAAACGTACGTCTCAGCTGTCAACAGGTGTAAGATTGGCTGTTGATCTTTTAAAGAGATATCAGAGAAGCTCAGGAGCAACAAAGTGGATTCATCAGGTACAACAGAACATCTTGAACTTGTTCTAAATGTTACTCATGCAGCAGATCGACTCCCAGCTGTGTTAATAAAATGGCTGCTGGAGAACAGAACTGCTGACAGGAATAATGTTGGTACATCTGAGTAACATACAGACTCAGGTGATCCCAGGTGAAAACACGCTCAGTGCTCAGTGGACTTTTGTCTGCTTCATATGAATAAACAGTCAAGAAAGACACAGCAGATTTCTGTTTATTCTTTGTATATTTAACAAATCTATGTCAGGTAACACTGTTACGTTACTTTAGTTCCAGTTTCACAACACTGTGCTGATGCTCTGTCACAAAATGACTTGGTTAGTGTGAGAAAACATCACAGTTTGACTTGAAAAATACCTGTTTTGGTCGCCAAGATCTTGGATGGAGACGATTCAAGTTCAGGTGAAAAACAGCTGGAAGTGACACCACAAAAACATCTGGAAATGTAAAAGCATAATTATGACGAAGAAGACGCACTTTTAAGATTTACTGTATTTTTGTTTTCTGGACTTTTCATCATCATCATCATCATCAGATCAACATGTTAATGTGTCCAAAAACCTGCAGAACTAAAGATTTTATCCTGCTAACAGTGTTTCTGTGGCGTTGATGCTCAGAGCTGCCGACACGCTGCACACGTCTGTAGCTTCATGTGTAAATCAGCTCCTGAGCTGCTGCGTTCCCGCTGCAGTCAACTCACCGTGTTTCTCTGGAACGAGGCTCATTTGGTTTCCGTCCCATTTTTTCCCTCCCAGTCTGACCTGGAAACAAAACACGCCAACAGGCATGAATCACCTTCTGTGGCCCTCAGGGGACCGTCGTCATGTTCCTGTGTGACTATAGGCAGTAAAATGTAAAATAGGTGACATACAGAAAGGTTACTCTGATCTATCAAGGTCATCTCGTCTCTTTTAGTTTTTAATTATATTGCTCCACCGTTTCATGGACAGTTTGGGGACAAACTTCTGCCGGTCTGAACCACAAACACCTTTATTCTCCACTTCAACACCACGCTGTCCTCTCTGTCCTCCACTGGGAGGTGAAGGGACTCATCACAGCTGGAGGAGAAGCAGCACAAGAAAACATTAAACTGAACCAGAAATGAACCAGCAGAGGAAATAAAGAAACTCTTCTCTGCTCTTTAACACATCCAGACAGTTTAGTTCAGCGCAGATTCAGCTGGAGCCTCAGAATCAACTCGTATTTCAGTAACGAGATGCAGTCACAGTTAACAGGTGTGAATGTGGAGGCTCATTAACAAAACACATCTGTGCTTTAATCAGAAGGAGATGTGACGAGCACACAGTGTGTCTGCAGATCAGAGTCTCTTTTGTTTCTTGTTCATTCTCAGCTGCAAATCCAAGAACCCGTCTGTGGAGGTTCTGTTTAAGTAAGTTACATAAAATGTGCCCTGAGTAAATGTTACTGCTCTCAAATTATGACTGGGTCTGTTGAAACACATTTAGGCTTCAGTTGCATTAACTATCAGCCACAACACGGAGCTCTGACATGTGAACACAGACGTGGCGGCGGGCGGCGCAGCGCTGCTCGCCGTGTAAAGCACAACACTTTGACCCCTCGGTCTCTTTGTCTGTCGCAGCCTGAGAGTCAAAGAAAAGGTTCTCACACCTGAACGTGCTGTCGTGTGTCATCCTGTCAGCCAGCTGGCAAACGTTTGTGCTCTCAGCTGTTTGTGTTCACCCGACACGTCGCCGCGTACGTGACGGATCTGCAGAGGATTGTGGGTCAGAATAGCCAGTGAGGTGTGCTGGCTTGGCAAAATGTGAGTGGATGTATCTGGACACCCTGGTGTATCTGGCATATTGCATTGCACATGCTTCATATTGGGACTTCATAAATCTTTTTTTCTGGCACACTGAAGAGGTTCGCAGTCTGGATGTATGTTTACATTCCAGTTCACATTGAATTCAGAGTATAAGTTGTTGTTTACGGTTTTAAAACAAGAGGAAAGTTTATATTGTTATTAGTCCAGTGGAGAAACTGAAATATCATGAGAGACTTTAAAGAGTTTGTTCTGCCTCTGGTGATGAACAAGGAGACACGACGCTGCATGTCTGTCTCCACAGGCTGTGATGAAGTGTGTGTGTGTGTGTGTGTGTGTGTGTGCATGTGTGTGTGATGGCAGACGACCAGATGGCTGATGGGAGGAGATTTGACAGAAGAGGTGAACTGTACCAGAGGGCAGAGCTGAGTGGAGGAGCAGACAGGACACAGTTAACTCCAGGACCTGGTGTGATGGTGGACAGGCGAGAGTATAACCTCACCGACCACCTCGACCACCTCTCAGCCTCTCGACCTGCACTGTTCTCTCTCCTTATCCTCCTGAACTCGAGGGGGAACGACACTATCTTGGAAGTGTAGGGCCACCGAGCTGGCTGCTCTCTCACACGTCACAGGTTCATAACGTGTTTGGTAGAAAACTACTCGATCTGCTCCTGAAGAAACAAAACTCCCTCCAGTCTGCAGCACCGGCGACATGTTCTGCTCGACGTCTTCAGCGTCTCTGTACGCTGTGATGTGATGCTTCTAATGTGAACATGAAGCGACATTAACCGCCTGACGCCGTCCTGTTCAGGACTACAGTGCTGCCACATCTCCATCACATCAGCCGGCCTGGATCTGCTGCGTTTGACTCATCGCAGCAGGGATTTAAATTTCCACCACAACCCGTCTACCTGCTCGAAGATGCATCTTAATCTGATGACGCACTCACCTCCATCCTGCAGTGCTGACGGAGAATCACGGCTGACGAAGCGACTCCATTAACTCAGATACAGACACGTTTCATATCCTGTAACTCCTTCACAACATTTAGTCATTTAAAAGCTTTAATAGTGAAGGTGCATCTCATGTAACATGTTTAGTTACTGCTGCATTTTCACAGATGAACCACACACACACACACACACACACACACACACACACTCTGTGGCCGGGTCCAGATGGGCTGAATGAGCAGAACGTCACCAGAGGAGCGAGTCACAGATTTTGGCCCCGGGACCGTCTCCGGCCCCCCGCGGTCTCTGGAGAGAAGCCAGAGAAAAAGAGCTGCGAGAGTCTGATGCTGTGTGAATATCAGCCCCGTGTGAGGACCGGTCCCACGCTGAGGTGTGTACATCACAGTTACTGTTCTGTCTGTGTTGACGTCTGCTGGTCACAGAGCCGGAGCTGAAATGAACAAAGGGAGTCATGTGACTTTAGATTGGGTCGAACAAACGCTGCAGTAACACCATCATCGTACAGTAAAGATGATTCCTCATGTGTTCATGTCAGCAAACATCACCATCACGTCTTCACCGCACAACATCTTAAACCTGAACAACCTGCGAGTGACGACAGAACCTCTGACTGTGTCTCTTTGTGTCTGTGTTGCAGGTTCGTCAGCGGCTGTGAAGAAGACGCACACATGTAAGTTCACTGTTTGTTCGTCTGTTGGGATGTGAAGCGGTCACTGACGCTCCGGGTTGTGTTGTGTTCACTCGTCATGTATTTCAGCTGCTGGCCTGTTGACTTCATCTGGCTGCAGATCTGGAACGCGTCTGGCTGTTCAGAATATGAATGTGTTGAAAAGCGGTGATGAACGGGCACAGACGTGGAGTGGACATGGAGTTTGTCTGACTCATAATCCCAACTGTGCTCCAAGAATCATATACAGTAAATCAGGACGGCAGCTCGCGAGTAGCATCACGACATGCTGCTGAGCTGCTGGGATGGTCCAGATTCTGTCTCATCAGCCATGATGCTCAGAACCTTCAGCTTCTGTCAGCAGTTCTGATCTGAGTGTCTAATGTGACGTGAACACTGTTTCTGTAAAGATGCAGTAGTATAGACGAAGGTGATTCACCTGAACTGTAACATATGCAACAGTATGTGAGTCTCACACACAGTTTCTGCTCTCTGGTGAACTGTGAGTGCTTTTCTTCCACATTAGAAGCAGTTGGACAGTAAAACACGGAGCGCTGGTGAGTTTTGTGGATTGCTGAGGATGAATGTGTGACGGGGGAACTGCTGCCAGAGCTCAGCCTCTCTCATTAGAGCTGATAAGGATGGATAATGGATGTGAGATCCTCCTGCAGTCGGCTGTGCGTGGGATGATCGGAGGGAGAAACACTGACGCTTCAGGCGCTGTGGAGGCATTTTCCAAACAACTCGTAACGCGCTGCTGTGAGTCTATTGACGGGGTGTGATGAGGGGAGGCGGAGAGCTCGCCGCCAGCCGACGAGCCTTTCGAAGCGTAAATCGTCCCCCTGTTCTGCCAATTTAGAGGAAGAATGAAGCTCCTGCTGCTCCTTAGTTTCCCCTCTCTGCTGGCAGGAGTCGCTCTCGCCTGCAGCCCTCATGTCTTCAACACACTCACATTTACTCTGCTGGCTGTTTTCAGGCAGCTTAATCATTTTCAACGAGGCTCCGCGGCTCAGGCGGGATTTGTTTTATGAAGCAGAGTGGGATGTTGGTAGAAGTGCCCTGTTAGCTCCAGCTGCACTTCAGTATTTCTGTTACGTAACTTTATTTGTTCTGAGGAAGTTTTCTGTGTTTCTACACTGAGATAACAAGGAGCAAAGCATTGTTCAAGGGCACTGAGGCAGCATACTGTTACAGTGGAGGGCTGATACAGCAGGTCAGCTGAAGTCATCCAAGTCTTAAGTTTTAATCCTTACAGACATTTGAGATTTCTGCACACAAATGTCTAAACCAGCTCATCCTTTGTTCTTCATGTTGTTTTGACATCATCATCATCACCATCATCATCATCATCATCATCATCATCACCATCATCACCATCACCATCATCATCATCATCATCACCATCACCATCATCATCATCACCATCATCACCATCACCATCATCATCACCATCATCATCATCATCATCATCATCACCATCATCACCATCACCATCATCATCATCATCATCACCATCACCATCATCATCATCACCATCATCACCATCACCATCATCATCACCATCATCACCATCACCATCATCATCATCATCACCATCATCATCATCATCATCACCATCATCATCATCATCACCATCACCATCATCATCATCACCATCATCACCATCATCACCATCATCATCATCACCATCATCATCATCATCATCATCACCATCATCATCATCATCATCATCATCCCAACCATGATCAAACCAGAGAAATCCTCAAGTTTCTGGAGTGACTGAGTTTCATCTGGTCGTCTGTTGCTGTAACTTCAGGACAGTCAGGAGGAAGAAAACTATAAAACACCTCGTCTGTGAGGCGTCTGTCTCTCACAGAATCAGCGATGTGATGTCTGGCTGGCTGAAACTAGAACCTGTCAGCTTGATGGTGATGAACACAGTTCTGTCTGTCACAGTGTTTTTCACAGCAGAGTTCAGTAAAGAAGGAATCTGAAGGTGATCAGCTGTTTTTTATTTGATGTGAATCTATTAAAATGTGACCAGATCAGCTGCAACGAAGAAGATCGAGTTTCCATTTCACCAAGTCACATTTTTTACTTTTCATCTGCTTCAGAAAGTCTCATACGACCAGCGGCCGACACAAAACGACTGGCTTGTTAATTCTGACGCCTCTGGAGTTTCATTCAGCTCCTTTTTAAGTGATTTTACTGGATTTTAAGTGAAATGAACTAAAAGCCACGTGGAGGTGTCGACTGTGTGTCGGCAGCTCGAGTGAAACAACAGACGAGTCAAACTGATCGACAATAAATGTGCAGTCCTGACAGAAGCTGCTGGCTGGGTTTGAGACTGAAACCAACAACATTTGGTCAAAAAGTACACGACGCTCTGTTTTCTTGTGTTGGGTCGACTTCCTCCTGTGTGTTGAGGACATCCTGCAGGGTCTAATGTGTACAGCATCTGAATCATAACGCTGATAATCAGTCCTGACAGTCAGACACTGATGGATATCTCTGTGCTGTGGGAGGATGAAGAGATGTGACGGTGGGACGGTTTCTTCTGGAGCTGCGTTTCTCAGTGATCTTCCTCTCTGGTTTTCTCTTTTCCTCTGAGAGTGAATAACCATCGCTCTGTTCTCTGCATCACACCTTCTTCCTTCCTTTTCATCTCTTCCTCTTCTTTCTCCGAACTGTTTGTTGTGTTAACCGCAGTGACGAGAGGAGGACACACAAACACAAAGTCTGAGTTTGTATTGTGATGTGACTGTCTCCATGCTGCACATGAACATTCATATGTAACAGACACTGTTGTCCAGAGAGACTAACAAAAAGCAAACAATGACACTGACAGAAATGTTTTCCAGCAACATGAGACTGAGAACTAAACTCTTCATTAGAAATAAAAAAGAAATGTACAGAATACTGTCAGAACTCCTGTGAACACACTGACATTCAGCTCAAAGTGGCGCTGTGCCTACGTGCCGCTGAGCACGGCATCATCGCTGTGTTTCATCTGTTCACTGGCTGATTCTTTTCTAGGAGGATATAAAAGATGAAAATGAGGAAAAAAGGAGAAGCTTTATGTGAAACTGTAAATCTCAAGCTGCATCAGAATCTGATGTTGTTTGTATGTTAGCTTAGCATAAAGACTGGAAACAGGTGGAAACCGCTAGCGTGGCTCTGAAGCTCACTGATGTTACATCCTGAAGTTGAATCTGGATGAAGACTGAAGAGTAAAACCAGAAGCGCCACTGATGCTGGATTGGACCCGACGACTTCCTGTCGGCAGGTTCTGGTGGCGACAGCGTCACATGTTGTGGAGGATTAACAGTAAGAAATAACATTTTATTATTATTATATTAGATATTTGAACAAAGTCACAATTTAAAAAAAATGAAAAGTAAAAATGGGATAAAAGGAGTGGTGTCAGTGTCAACACACACACACACACACACACTCACACTCACACACACAAACACACACACACACACACACACACACACACACACACACAGACTCACACACACACACACACGCACGCACACGCACACACACACACACACACACACACACACACACACACACACACACGCACGCACACGCACACACACAACCACACACACACACACACACACACACACACACACACACACACACACACAGACTCACACACACACACACAACCCATCAGAGCTCAGGCTTACCTCTCCTCTCCTCTCATTGGCTGACCTCCATGTCAGTCAGAGGGGCGGGCCCGTGGAGGGCGGGGCTGTCTGATGACGTCAGAGTCACATGGATCCTCATGTGGTGCAGAGAGCAGCAGAGGCTGACAGAGCTGAGAGAGCTGCTGCTGAACACACACACACAAACACACACACTCAGAGGGTCCTGACGGTTCTGGTGCTGGTTCTGTTGCTGGTTCTGCTTCCTCCATGAGTTTGGATTATAATTATGTATTTTGTGATTTCTGCCATGAAAGGTAAGAGAAGAACTCTCTGTCATGTGTGTGCAGCTCAGCTGATGGTCTCAGACTCAAGTTCAGTTTGTGCGCCTGAGTTCTGTCAGAGATGTTCTGTGTGAGGAGATGTTTCACTCTGTGGCTCGTTTGCTGTCTGTCGGCTGATGTGATTTGGTGAAGAACTCTTTTAGCACTTATGGAAAGTAACTAAGTACATTTATGTAATTACTGCTGTCACTTGCTTATTCCTCTTTCCTCTGTAGCGCGCTGCTTTACTCTGAAAGTCTTCTTCATTTTGGAAGAAAAACAATATTAGATTTTTTTATTCTATATCATTTAACAGCATAAGTTAAAATGTGTTTATATTTAGTAATATAAACACAGAACAGCTGTTAATAAAAAGAAAGTTACATTTACCAGCTGCATAATTAAACTGACTGACACATAAATGCATCATTCATTTCATTCCAGTTACATCATATGTATTTTATTGTGAAAGGGATCATTCTGCAGGACGAGTGCTGTGAGTACACTTTGAAGTGAATACTTGTGTACTTTTACTTCAGTTACATTTTGAATGGAGGACTCGTGCTTGTATCAGAGTCTTTCTACCTGGTGGTGTTACTACATGAGAGCCTGGAGACACGTCACCTTCACTGATCGTGTTAATACTCCTGGGAACTGTCGGTCACATTAATTTCCCTGTACAGTGCGATATGAGAGAATATGGAGCAGGAGGTGAGGTGTGTGTGTGTGTGTGTGTGTGTGTGTGTGTGTGTGTGTGTGTGACAGGTGGAGGATGTGAAACAGGTACAATGAGGATGTGGTTTTTTCAGATTTGCTGGTGATAAATGTAATTAGGCAATTAGAGTAAATAACAGTTGCCCACATGCCAGATGGTAATCAGGCGACTGGATCAGATGTTTCCACTCCACACAATCCCAGTTTCTGTTCTCAAGGCAGCATACTCATGTTTACCTGGATGAAGAGCTAATCCAGGTAAACACAGTCACCATCAGGGACAAACACACAGAGGAGGTGAAGAGGAACATTAACGTCTGAAACGTTGGCTTGTAAAAATAACAACAGGATCAATAATTCAGACTCCAGATGAAGTGTCATTAGGAGGCTCACAGGGAGAATTAATCCACCAAACATCCAAAATCAGTCTGAGTTCACCTGAATGTCATAATTACCCAAAATGCATTTCACTTTAAGGCGACTCATCAATCATTTAGACAAAGTGTTTCTCCTTCAGGAAGAAACTTCTCATTCATTCAAGCTGTTCAAATCAAACCTGTGTGTGTGTGTGTGTGTGTGTGTGTGTGTGTGTGTGTGTGTGTGTGTGTGCGTGTGTGTGTGTGCGTGTGCGTGTGTGTCTGTCTGGTCCAGATTCAGTCTGTGAGAAAACGCTACAGGAGGCGTTTGGCCAGCCTGTTATGTCACAGGATTACAACAGCCAGCAGATTATTTAACTGTTCTCTGCAGGGAGGGGCCGTCAGGCCGGTGACATCACTGGTGACATCACTTTTACCTCAGCCACTGAGACACATGAAGAAACGGCTGAAAGCATCGAGCGTCAGTCCAACTTTGTTTTTATTCCCTCGTGGAGCTGCTGCATCGTCTCCTCTCTGCTCGTCACATGACCTCATGAGCTGAGATCTGATTGGTTCTCATTAATGATCATAACGTGACCTGATGAACGGAGACGGTGGAGACAGACTGAGGTGTAGATGACGACAGATCTCAGGTGTCAGAGGATACACAGATGAACCGACCTGAGCAGGAGGAGACAGGCGACTGTGGAGCGGTTAGACCAGGAGGAGGAGCTAAAGGTCGGACTGCGGGCGGCGTGCTGTGCGTCACGCCGAGGAGAGCTGTCAATCACCAGCCTCATCGCCTCAGCAGCAGCTAAAGCTCATTATGTCAGATGATTAAAGGTGCAACATATAAGAATTTATTAGATAACAGTTTAGAAGGTCATGTATAGTGTTGCACAGATGTCTGACGAAGATATTAAGTTAGCATGCTAACTTCAGTAGCATGCTAACTTCAGTAGCATGCTTGTCCCAGTCTGAAGCTCATATGTTTTATACTGGGATTAACCTGAACACCAGTGCTCCATGCATGGCTAATCAAGCTAACAAGCTAACAACAGTGAGCAGCAGTTAACTCTTCATGTTTTTAGCTTTGGATAAAATCTTCTCTCACAAAGATAAAGCTGAGGGCTAAAGGACAAGAAACGATTAATCCACATGACCAGAAACTACTTATTAATTAATCTGTAGCTGAAGAGGAGAGGAGAGGAGATGGAGGGATGGAGGCTGGTTTTCGTATCCAAACCAGACCTTGACATGTTTCAGAGCCTCGGTGTCTAAGCGGCCCTCGTCTCTCGTTCCTCTTTGATCCAGAGAAACTTAATTATTTTTCAGTGCCGTGTTTCACATAATTTATCCATCAGGGACCTGTTTTGCCCGAACTTTAGCATTTTGGAGTAAACACAGTAACCGGTGGTGACGCTCATGAAATTCTTCCAGCTCATTAGCCTTCACGTAGCCCTGTCATACTGCTAATTACACATTATACAGCGGCATCTATACAGCGAGCATCTGCAGCGTCCACAGGGAAAACAGGGAACTTCACACGCAGCTCTGAGTTTAATTATATCAGATGTAGAATATAATTTAAATCGCCAGACCAGAGGATTTTAAAACCTGCTTTAGACTTGAGAACAAAGTGTGAGACGAGCTGCAGAGGAGCAAGATCTCTGAGCTGAATCACCAGTTTTTATCATCTGACAGAGAAGAAACAGCGACGATGTTGAAGCTGTTCATCAGAAACTTCTCCTCAGCTCATCAGCTGGTTCAGATTCAGAAGGAAACAAGACTAACGGCACAAAATCTCCAAACTCATATCAAACAGCGAGCGATGATGAAAGCCGACTGCTGCGTCGCCTCACGTCTCCTGCATCTCTACCTGCACCTGAACACACCGCTGAGACTGCAGCCGCTGGCCGACTAGCTCGCTCGCTCTGCTCCCATCAGGTGGAGGTCGACTACAGTCTCAGGCGAACTGAAAGACTGCAGTTAATGATAAAGTGTAAAATAAAAAGGTTGTTAGCGGTGAAGAGACGGAGAGACAGCTGCCTTCTTCTTCTCTTCTCATGATTTTATATTTGGGACGATGTGTTTTAATCAAATATCTTTATTAATCTGGAAAAGTAGAAGTTGAGTTTGTATCCGAGCGTCTCTTTCCGCTCATCTGTTGGTAGATTATCGTCCAGAGCTGCTGTGAGGTGACTAAGCAAACCGCCGGCTGCGTCTGTTGAACCAGCAGCTGCTTCGTCTGCTGACAGGCTCAGTGAGCGTGCTGCTGTTTCTCAACGTGCTGCCATATGTCTGCCGTTATTACATCCTCTCTGAGATTATCTGGAAGCTGGACGAGCAGATTAAAGAACCGAGGCTGCTGCCGGGGCAGATGTTTGGCCCATGAGCAAGGCATCTCATCATCGGTGTGCTGAGCATTTCTAGTCTGTGAACAGGCTTCAAGTGGTTCAAGACAGACTGCAGCAGTGTTGTCTGTCTGGAGCCGCAGCACCTCATGTAGGATGTGGGTGAGTTTGACTGAAACTCTGTGACGAAGACGAAAAGCAGAGGAAGACTGAAGACCTGATCTGAGAGGAGCTGAGGAAGAGGAAGAGCGTCTCAGAGGGAGCATCACGCTCAGGTCCAACTCTCCTCTGATTCACCGACATGAAGGCTGCGACACACTCTGCAGTGTGACGAGTGTGTGTGCAGCTGACGACATGAAAGCTGAGCGCTGATGTGACCTGAAACCAGCTCAGCACCAGGCTGACCTGCGTCATTGTTCTTCTGATATCGAACAGACTGGCCGTCCTCTTCGCCGTCGTTCCTTTTCTGAAAGGAAACAGAAGAAGAGTCAGAAGCCTTCAGAGCTCCTGCAGCGAGCCCGAGGCCGCCTGAGAGACAAAGCAGATGTTTGTGTTTGCAGCTGGATGAGAGTATAAATATCTGCTGCTCGCACATCGCCTCTAATTTCAGGCGGTGGCTTCGCTGAACGACGTCTTTGATGTTGAAATGCAGAATTCAGAGGGGATTAACACTGCGAGAGCTAATTACTGCAGAGAGGAAGCTGTGTGTGTGTGTGTGTGTGTGTGTGTGTGTGTGTGTGTGTGAGAGAGTCATTTTTCATTTTTCTTCTTTTATAATTTTATTTTCCTGATGCCAAAGCTGAGCTAGTCTTCCATATTGTTCATCTGTTTCTCTGTTTATCAGTTCAGTCGGAATATTGACATAAAAACCACAAAAAACACAATGAATTCATGTAAACAAGTTAACTCCAGTCTTTATGCTAAGCTAGGCTAACCGGCAGTGTTAAGCAGCAGCCGGGTGATATAATGTGTTATTAACACAGTTAGCGTGACGTTTGAATCGTTTCCTGCTCAGTGAGTCTCTGAGCAGCTGGAAGTGTTCTGTGGTCGCAGAAGAACTTCTTGTTCCCACTAAACTGATGTTTGTGCTCACGCTTCTGAAAGTGAGAATACCACACCAGCTCTCGTCTGGTCTGCGGACATCCTGTGTGCCGACATGCTAACGGCCAGAAACAGTCAGCTGATCTCTGCCTGTTGAACTGTTCTGTTGTTCCTGCATGTGTGATGTCTGGATGTGTTGGACTTCTCGTGTCAACACCTTGAAATCACTAGTTTAGTATTTGTCCCTCGTGACTTCAGGAAACCTTCCTGTAACCTCAGGCTGTGTTCTAATCACACAGCGTGACACACTCATGTCCTCGGTCATCACGTGATTTCACGATGCATCTTCCATGTTTCATGTGTCCCTGCTGGCTCCTGAGGTGCAGAGAAGGTGTGTCGCTTCATGACCGGATGTCAGGTGACTGTCTGTGTGAGACCACAAGACAACTTTTAAACTTACATTATAACTTTAACACGTATTTAAACCAGAACAGTCATTTTATAAACTGGAACCATGAAGATGAAGGTGACGTGATGAAGGTCACTGAACATTCATCCTGTGACATCACATCGTGTAGACAGTGATAAAACCAAAGTCACAGAAACGTTCTTCAAGATGATAAATCAGAAAGCTGATTCAGTTTTCTGTTGGTCTGCATCCATCAGAGTCGACACACTCTGTCCTCAGGAGAAGTTCTGATCCATCTTGTTTCCTCCAGTCCAGTAACAGAGTTCAGGCTCTGACATGGACTCAGAGTATCAGAGTAAAAAGTCTCCCTCTGAAGGACATTTGTGCTCAAAGCTAACTGAAGCTCACGTCATATTAACAGAATTCAAAGACTATTAAAGTTAAAGGTAGAATCAGTAGGATTTGTCCCAGCTGTTCCTGAACGCACCACAGAGACAGTTGATTGTTGAGTCTCATTCCCAGGACGTCAAATAGACACATGTTGGGTTGGTAAAGCGTCCCGAGCAGCAACAAAGAGAGAAAATCAGAAACTCTCTGCAGATACGAGACACTAACACGCCTTTTCTCCACATTCCAGCCTCCCTCTCTGTCTGTTTACGGCTTCTTACGGCTTTTACGTCTTTGTCTCGTCTCGCTGCGTCTGATTGGTCCACATCAGTCTGCTGATGTTGTACTTGCACTTTGTTACCAAAAAGCATTATTTGTTGTTTTTTACACACACACACACACACACACACACACACACACACACACACACACACACACACACACACACACACACACACACACACACACACACACACAGTTAATCTGACTCCTGTGGTGGTTGACTGGGTTCAGCAGAGGTCACTGGGTGGTCGATTAGAGGCGACACGGAGGCTCACAGGGACCGAGAGGTGAAGAAGTTCATGTGCACTAATTCTATTTTCTGGATTTGTGTGTTAGCAGAAGGAATCTGACAGCTGATTGGTTGTCAAGTAATCAGATCCTCGACTCTGGGCTCAGTTGATTTATTGATCTAATTGAAAAAAACTTAATCAAGTGTTCAGTTTGTCACCAACTGACAAACAGCTGGGAGACGATCCCGTCTTCACTCAGCGTCCAAAGACTCCGTTACACCCTGTTTGTCAAGAGTGTGTGTGTGTGTGTGTGTGTGTGTGTGGTTGCACACTTACATAACTTCCTGCTGCTAAATATAGCAGCTCAGAGCCGAGCAGTCACACTGTTATAAACTGCTGAGTGTATAAATACAGTCAGTCAGTCGTGTTTCAGTTGTGTCTGACAAACTGTCTCCAAACTCTTCTGGTCTTGAACATGAAGAGTCGTCCGTCTCCAGTCCTGCTGGCAGGACTTTGACTCGGACCAGGATCAGGACCGCGTGAATCAGATCCTGGTTCCCTTCACTGGTCACATGTTGACTCTCTCCAGGTTCTGTTACTGTCTCGTGTCCCGTCCTGCTGCCTCAGATCTTCTGAGGTCCAGATAACATGAAGAGGCTGACAGAACCGGTGCAGCTCTGATCCACTCCGGCCTTCAAATCACTTCTGAAGTGTTTTTATATTCTGTGTTCCTCGTTGTGTCGAGTTTTTACACATTACTCTCCTCTCTTAGTGTTTCGAAGGGTGCTGTATGGATAAAGTACAAATCAATGGATCAGGTCAGCTGAGTGTAGCTGATCACTGATCGGTGTGTGTGTGTGTGTGTGTGTGTGTGTGTGTGTGTGCATGTGTGTGTCGGCCTGTACATTAAAGGAAATGCAGAAACTAAAGAAATGTGTTGGATTGTTGAAATGTATTTTTCCGCCTGGACAAAAAGCAGATTTCTGGTTGAGAACTTGTCATCTGTGCTGAGGTTCTGCTGTCTGTCTGTCTGTGAGAAACAGAACCAGCTGTTGTGTTGGACCTGCTGCAGCTGCCGACGGATGTTTGGATGCGTGTGGTTCTGACACTTTGTTCTCTCCGTCTGTCTGCAGCTCAGATTGAAATCATTCCCTGTAAGATCTGTGGAGATAAATCCTCTGGGATCCACTACGGGGTGATCACCTGTGAAGGCTGCAAGGTAAGCCCCGCCCCCTCGCCATCGTTTATCTTCACTGGCTAATTCTCAGTTCATGACACAACTTTCAATCAATCTTTCATACTTATTTAACTTTAGATAACACCTGTTGATTTTAAATCACCTGAGGTGACATCAGCAGAGTTTATTCACCCTGACCAGAGTACTGGACCAGAACCACGGCCGTGTTCACATACACACACTTTACACAGAAAATCCTCCTGTTACCCTCTGAAGCTGATCCCTGCGGTCCACTGAGTGTCTTTAACAGAACATCTGATGTTTAGTTTGGACATGGTGTGACAGGAGTGACCGTGTCCTCAGGTGTGACTGTGTCCTCAGGTGTGACTGTGTCCTCAGGAGTGACCGTGCCCTCAGGTGTGACTGTGTCTTCAGGTGTCCTCAGGTGTGACTGTGTCCTCAGGTGTGACTGTGTCTTCAGGTGTCCTCAGGTGTGACTGTGTCCTCAGGTGTGACTGTGTCCTCAGGTGTCCTCAGGTGTGACTGTGTCCTCAGGTGTGACTGTGTCTTCAGGTGTCCTCAGGTGTGACTGTGTCCTCAGGTGTGACTGTGTCTTCAGGTGTCCTCAGGTGTGACTGTGTCCTCAGGTGTGACTGTGTCCTCAGGTGTCCTCAGGTGTGACTGTGTCCTCAGGTGTGACTGTGTCTTCAGGTGTCCTCAGGTGTGACTGTGTCTTCAGGTGTCCTCAGGTGTGACTGTGTCCTCAGGTGTGACTGTGTCTTCAGGTGTCCTCAGGTGTCTCAGGTGTCTCAGGTGTGACTGTGTCCTCAGGTGTGACTGTGTCCTCAGGTGTGACTGTGTCTTCAGGTGTCCTCAGGTGTGACTGTGTCCTCAGGTGTGACTGTGTCTTCAGGTGTCTCAGGTGTCTCAGGTGTGACTGTGTCCTCAGGTGTGACTGTGTCTTCAGGTGTCCTCAGGTGTCTCAGGTGTCTCAGATGTGACTGTGTCCTCAGGTGTGACTGTGTCTTCAGGTGTCCTCAGGTGTGACTGTGTCCTCAGGTGTGACTGTGTCTTCAGGTGTCCTCAGGTGTGACTGTGTCCTCAGGTGTGACTGTGTCTTCAGGTGTCCTCAGGTGTCTCAGGTGTCTCAGGTGTGACTGTGTCCTCAGGTGTGACTGTGTCCTCAGGTGTCTTCAGGTGTCCTCAGGTGTCTCAGGTGTCTCAGGTGTGACTGTGTCCTCAGGTGTGACTGTGTCTTCAGGTGTCCTCAGGTGTCTCAGGTGTGACTGTGTCCTCAGGTGTGACTGTGTCTTCAGGTGTCCTCAGGTGTCTCAGGTGTCTCAGGTGTGACTGTGTCCTCAGGTGTGACTGTGTCTTCAGGTGTCCTCAGGTGTCTCAGGTGTGACTGTGTCCTCAGGTGTGACTGTGTCTTCAGGTGTCTCAGGTGTCTCAGGTGTGACTGTGTCCTCAGGTGTGACTGTGTCTTCAGGTGTCCTCAGGTGTCTCAGGTGTCTCAGATGTGACTGTGTCCTCAGGTGTGACTGTGTCTTCAGGTGTCCTCAGGTGTGACTGTGTCCTCAGGTGTGACTGTGTCTTCAGGTGTCCTCAGGTGTCTCAGGTGTGACTGTGTCCTCAGGTGTGACTGTGTCTTCAGGTGTCCTCAGGTGTGACTGTGTCCTCAGGTGTGACTGTGTCTTCAGGTGTCCTCAGGTGTCTCAGGTGTGACTGTGTCCTCAGGTGTGACTGTGTCTTCAGGTGTCCTCAGGTGTGACTGTGTCCTCAGGTGTGACTGTGTCTTCAGGTGTCCTCAGGTGTCTCAGGTGTCTCAGGTGTGACTGTGTCCTCAGGTGTGACTGTGTCTTCAGGTGTCTCAGGTGTCTCAGGTGTGACTGTGTCCTCGTCTCTCAGGGTTTCTTCAGACGCAGTCAGCAGAGTAACGCCGCCTACTCGTGTCCTCGCCAGAAAAACTGTCTGATCGACCGAACGAGCCGCAACCGCTGCCAACACTGCCGCCTGCAGAAATGTCTGACTGTGGGAATGTCCCGAGACGGTGAGACACACACGCAAGTATAGTTTGTCAGTTAATTGATTCATTTATTGATTAATTGATTAGACAGAAAGAAATATAATTTACCAACTATTCTCTCCAATCAGCTCCATTTCTTTATGGTTGATGTGTCACCTCATATATAAATCAATCTGAGCACAAGACACATGAGACACATTTCTGTTTAATGATGTGTTGGTTATTATTGTGGACAAATAAAGGAACAGTCCACCTAAAAATGAGAGTTCAGACATGATCTCCCATCAGATTGTGGATGAATTAAATCCTCTCCAGGTCGAGTACTGAAGCCGAAACTCTGATATTTTAGAACCTCTTCCATCATCCACATTCACACGTCTGACTGAAACAACAAACCTCTCCACAGCTGTAAAGTTCGGTCGCATGTCCAAGAAGCAGCGGGACAGTTTGTATGCGGAGGTGCAGAAACACCGCCTGCAGCAGCAGCAGCAGCAGCAGCAGCAGGGCTCCATCCTCGCCTCCCACCCCGGCCTCAGCATCCCGAGCCCGGCCGAGTCTGAGCCGGTGTCCCCGCACTACTGCCTCTCCTCCACGGGCCTGACGGAGCTGCCCGATGAGCTGGGAGGCTACGTGGAGCAGAACTCACCTGAGGGAGGATCGGATTCATCCAAGGTCTGTGCTCGTTTACTTTTCAAAGGTGCTGGAACAGAAACTGGAGCCTAAAACTGATAAAATTACCAAATGTTGTCTTCCACAAACAGGGCGACTCTGGGGGAGGAGGAGGAGGAGGAGGAGGAGAGGGAGGAGGTGGTGGGTTCTACCTGGACTTCCAGCCATCTCCGGACCAGTCGGGCCTGGATATTAACGGTATCAAACCCGAGCCGCTGTTTGACTACGGATCCAGTAACGACTTTTTCCCATATTGCTCCTTCAGCAACGGAGACACATCACCCACCGTGTCCATGGATGAACTCGGTGAGATGGAGGAAAATGGATTTATATTTGTGTTGATAAGCAGACAGCAGAGAGTCAACGGGAGGTGAGGACGTCTCACTGCTGCCTCTGTGGAGGAGCGCTCTGTCTGCAGGTGGAGGCAGGTGGAGGTTACAGCTGTGAGTCCTCCATACAGAATACAAAGTCTGTATCCAGGTCTAGAGAGACAGAAAAGAGTCAAACTTATACCATATGTTAGAGAGCTGCAGGGGAAACAAACAGAGAGAAGATGAGGAAACATCCTGAAAGAAGTGAAGCAGGAGGAGGAGGAGGAGGAGGAGGAGGAGGAGGAGGAGGAGCAGGAGGAGCAGGAGGAGGAGCAGGAGGAGGAGGAGGAGGAGGAGGAGGAGCAGGAGGAGCAGGAGGAGGAGCAGGAGCAGGAGCAGGAGGAGGAGGAGGAGCAGGAGCAGGAGGAGGAGGAGGAGGAGGAGGAATCTGAAAAGAAGAGTCAGAGAGACAAAAGAAAGGAAAGCGAGGGAGTGTGGAGCAAACAGAAAGGTGTTTTAAAATAGCAGGAGGGTGAAGCTCCTGTTCAGAGCTCATTAAAATCTCTGTGTGGTAATTAGCCGGCTGGTAATCAGGCCGAGCGGGATGCTGCAGGACTCGATGGGGGAAATCATCTCTGTTCTCCCCGGAGATTTTTTATCCACTCATTTTTTTTCTTTCACAAAGCATATATCATATTACCCCTCCACCTCCACCTCCACCTCCACCTCCACCCTCTGATCCAGGAGCTCTCTGATGTTTTTTCACAATCATTCATTCATGTTGGAGCAGCAGCTCACACAGATGCTGAGCGTTACAACCGTTACTGTAGGTTCCTCACTGAGCTGCGTTCACAAACACAGTTTCACACGGTGTGAAATGTGACTGGAGGACTGAACTCCTCTTCTGAGCAACAACACGCTGGATATTAAACTCGTCTTCAGCAGGAAATAGTGCTGCAAGTTCTTGTGGTGTGTTGCGCTGGTAAACACTCGGATCTCTGGAAGAACCAGAAGACGTCTCCGCACAATATCAACTTGATCGCAGGCGTTCCTTTAAACTGAACGATTTTCATCTTTATACACACACACAGATTCACGTCACGTCGCGGTGGATCTGTGTGTGTGTGTGTGTGGATCCAGAGGTGTTCACCAGAACTGGATCAATAATATTCTAAATATTATTGATGGTTAATAATATAATCACAGTCACCTGACTCTCTGTTAATGACCTTGAGTTGGTGATTAATGAAATAATCTAGAAAAACTTCATCCATCGTCTGTTCTGACTGTTGTAAGAACGTTTGCAGGTTTTTGAGTCTTTGACTTCCACTGATTGTTTATTCTTACTGCACAAATTCTTCAGTAAGGATTAGTTAACAAACACTTTGTCATTCATTACAAAGACTGTGAGGTCAACATTAAACATTAAAGTCAGCTGAACGCAGCTCAGTCTTCTTATTCCAACATCTTCTGAATAACTTCTGATCTCATGAAGTGTTGATGCTTCCTGAATATAAGTTTAAAGTAACAGTCTATGAACATGTTTGCATCGTGTGACATTAATAGAAATGATAAATTAACTCGAGTCAGTTTAATCAAAACACAGCAGTTGTGAACGTTTCAGGCAGAACAAGTCGTCTGACTGTGAACCAAACTACAGCAGTGAGTCTGTAAACTCTGCCAGAGGCTAACAGGCTAACAGGCTAACAGGCTCAGATCCTGCTGTGACTCTGGAACATGAACTAACGTGTCGAGCCTCCGAGCGCTGACAGCCAGCTAGACTCTGTCACACTGAGCTGAGCGAGTCTGTAACTGTGTTTAAGGTTTGAACGGAGAGATTCTCTCCTGTTATTCACTGATCCTGCAGACATTTCTGACTGAAACACTGAGGATGTGTGATGCTCCTGGTCTGTCACCAGCTCACGGTCCTGTGTTGTGTTGTGTTGTGTTGTGTTGTGTTGTGTTGTGCTGCAGATCACCAGGTTCAGCTCATCTCCAAGTCTCACCTGGAGACGTGTCAGTACCTGAGGGAGGAGCTGCAGCAGATGAGCTGGCAGAACTTCCTGCAGGACGAGGTGGAGAGCTACCAGAGCAAAGTGAGTTCACCGTGTTGACTCATCACACGCTGTCACAGTGCTGCACAAGTTCTAACTTCTCTCAGCTCACATGTGTTGCTGTCTGCCCGCTGTGTTGTGTGCAGCCTCGTGAGGTGATGTGGCAGCTCTGTGCCGTGAAGATCACCGAGGCCATCCAGTACGTGGTGGAGTTTGCCAAACGCATCGACGGCTTCATGGATCTCTGTCAGAACGATCAGATCGTGCTGCTGAAAGCTGGTGAGAGGAACCAACACGGGTCTGACGGGCTTCAGCCAAAGTCTGGTGACACTCACTGTTTCTCTGCTTTGCTCTGCTCGGCACAAAACACTCGGTCAGGGTGAGAAAACATCAGAGTTCAGATTAAAACAGCCACAAGCAACGATGGAAATGTCTCCAGGTGTCCTGGCTGTAATAATAATCATGAATCTGGACTTTATGTGTTTGAGGTGATTTGAAAGATATATGTCTTCAGTAGGAAACACTGTTAAGATGAATCAGAAGCATAGAAATATTCTCTCAGTATTCAAACTTGAAATTTTGTTACTGGTTTAAAAAAAAAACAGTCACAAAGACACATTCTTCTAAAATAAAATGAGTTTCCCATGTTTTAAATCTCCACAACATATTTCAGAGAACACAATGTCGGGACACTGATGTGATTTTCAACGTGCTCCTTTATGAAAGTCATCTAGTCTGAAGTTAGTAATGACTGATTAATCAAATGAATCAGATATTAAGCAGCGAGTCGTTAAATTATCATTAGATCCGACATCATTGGACGAGACATTAATCCTCACGTCTGTCTCTGCCAGGCTCCCTGGAGGTCGTCTTCGTCCGGATGTGTCGGATGTTTGACTCTCAGAACAACACCGTCTTCTTCGACGGGAAGTTTGCAGGTCCGGACGTCTTCAGAGCGTTAGGTGAGAAGAAGAACTCATCATGACTGTCACGCCGTCTCACAGGGAGGACGCTGCTTTAGTGCAACATATATTTTAATGCTAATGCTTGAACTTAGTCCAGTGTGTGTAGGTGAGTGGATTAATGCACCCAAACATGTTGTCTCAGCTCCAGAACAGAGTCAGTGTTTGGTTTGTCCATTCTGGGCTACAGTAGAAACATGCTGGACTCCGTCTGTAGATGTTAAACTCTCAGGTTACAGAAACACAACAGTTGTTAGTTTCAGCTGATTCATCACAGATGGAAACATAATTATTATATTCTTATTTGGTCTACAGTGTAGATCCTCCAGAATTAATTATCTCTCTGTGTGTGTGTGTGTGTGTGTGTGTGTGTGACCAGGTTGTGATGATTTGATCACATCAGTGTTCGACTTTGCTAAAAGCATGTGTTCTCTGCATCTGTCCGAGGACGAGCTGGCACTCTTCTCAGCGTTCGTTCTGCTTTCTGCAGGTACGTCTCTTAACTCAGGTGTGTCGAGCTGTGTTTATTCATCCCCCAGTGTCTCACTGTGTGTGTGTGTGTGTGTGTGTGGGTGTGTGTGTGTGTGTGGGGTACAGACCGGTCGTGGCTTCAGGAGAAGCTGCAGGTGGAGAAGCTGCAGCAGAAGACTCAGCTGGCTCTGCAACACGTCCTGCAGAAGAACCAGAGAGAGGACGGACTGCTACACAAGGTACACACACACACACACACACACACACACACACACACACACACTACAGTTACAGTCTGGCTGCAGCCATGTGTGGACAGAGAGCCACTATATTTGTGTAAATTGAAAGATTTAAATCAAATATTAAATCTGCATGAACATAAAAATGAAACATTTCCTGATCGGAGCTTCAGTTGTTTAGCTCACATATGGAACTCTCAGGTAATGACAGCAGTTAGAAAATGGCCTCACACTGCCATCTTGTGGCCAGATGTAGAACTACAACACCCACAGTGAGCATGTTGAAACCAACAGCTTGGTAATGAAAAACTAAAGTGTTGGTGTTCTGACCCTAAAGAGACTCTGACCATCATTTGACAGTAGATCACTTTGTCTTACTGGTGTATTACCTCCTCACCTCCTCACCTCCTCCTTCCTCTGTCCTGTCCACGTCTCCTACCTTCTACTGACCCTCCCTCCTCCTCTCCTCCCGCCTCCTTGTCTCCTCAGCTCAGATGTAAGGTGTCCACGTTGCGTTCACTGTGCAGTCGACACACAGAGAAGCTGTTGGCGTTCAGAGCCGTTTACCCCGACATCGTTGGGACTCACTTCCCTCCTCTTTATAAGGAGCTGTTTGGTGCCGACCTGGAACTGACGCTGCAGGCCGACGACGACTAAAGGTCGACCGCGCTGTCAGATCCGGATGTACCGAGCCCAGTTTCTGTGGCCGCGGAGGACCGGATGATGACCCATGCTGTCGCTGCACTTTTCCTGGACAGTCCACACAAACGGGAGATTTGAACGCCTCCCTCAGCTCCTCTCTGGTTCTGGATGCACTGAGGAGTCCGGTGGTCTCCCTCCTCACACACTGACACACGTCTAAGATTCAGGATCAAGGATCTGGATCAGATTCACCTCTGACTTTAAAAGAAGCCTTCAGCATTCACACTGACAGTTTGATTTGTGAGTGTGGCGCAGCACAATTATTTTTTATGTCCTTGAGAAACCGGTTCACCTGGAGGCTTGGTGACGTAGTGAACGCCAGCACTCAGCAGGTGACCCAACAACAGTTCACACGACTGCTGTGGAGTTTTTACGGAGAGCATAGCAGGGATTTATAAAGCTGGATGTGACAACAAGCTGTAGCTGCTCAAGGTTAGCACTGATCAATACTGCAACACATCTGCAGGTTGAGACTCAGGCCTGACAGTGAACGCCTCACCTGTAGGTTTCCATATAAATGTTCCACCTTTTGATTCTGTCTCATCTTCTTTATGTTTGCATGGCTGCACCACGTCTCCAGATCATTTTACAGACACCTTTCCCAAAATTAAGTCTGAAGACGTTGATATCTTATGATCAAATAATAATGTCTGTTCGGTCTGATGGAGCCACTGGAAGGTACGTTAGAGTTTCAGACGGGTTCAGATGATTGAGTCATCACAGTCATTCCTCTGACTGACTCTTGTTTCCAGCAGTTGTTCCAGGATCACTGGCTGGTGTTTTGGTCTGCTGACCGGTCTGATCTCTGATTTCTCTGTCATGATAAGAAGTCCAGTTTCATCGCATCATGTTTAAACAGAAACAGGAGAGACGGAAACATTTACCAGTCAGGATGTTTCTGTTGCCTGCTGACTGGACCAGTGAAGTTGTTTCTGGTTCAGGTTTAAATGAGTTCAGCTGGTCGGTCTGAGCAGAACAGTTTCTCCTCCTGGTGTCTGTTCGTTTGTCACTCAGGTCAGCACACTGGACATCAAACTTCATGTTCACGTCTCTTCTCGGGCAGAAATGTGACGGCTGCAGTCGTGTTCTCATCTGAGGTGAAGATGGATTTCCATCTTTGTGGCTGTTGATGATCTGTTGATCACATTCTTACATGACGATGAACAACTGATCCCAAAACAAAAAGCAGTAAAGTACAAATGCACACGTGAGTCAACACACAGCTGAACAGTGATATCTGCTGCTCATGAAAACATTCAGAGCTTCTTGAATGAGATTTGATTTATGTATCTGTTGGGGCTGGGCTCCAGAGCACTGACTGCTGAGGCTCATGGGAACTGTAGTATTTAGAGTTGTGCTTAAAAGTTTAAAAGTCAAACAGGGAAATTGACCTTCTACTGATTTTACGACTCTTTAAAATTGGATGGTGGCTTCTCCAACAGTAATAAGAGTGTAGCAGGTAACTCCAGACGGCCCCTCAGAGTCTCTGTTCACCTGTTCTGGTTGGTTTTATCATGTTTAACAGAAATAATTTCATCCTCCATGATCTCATTCCTCCTCCTGCCTGTCGTCCTCCCAGCAGCCTGTCTGATGCTTCTGTGCTACATCAGGTAACATCTGCAGACAGCAGCGTCAGACATGAGACTCACTCGTTCTCATGAAGCAGTGAACCTGTAGCACCATCTGCTGGATTTGACAGGACAGTGCAGGTTCTGCTCTGTCAGTCTGTGCTCCACTCGTCAGTCTGAATCCTGTTAAAGCCACGTTGAATCTGATCGAGTTGGTCCAGACTAGCTCCAGGGCTAACGATGAGCTAATTATCTGATACTCTGCTGATCTGCTGTATTTTTGGAGCTACCTCTGAATTCTGAGCTTATTCTAAAAATGACACGTTTGACCAAAACACAAAAAATCAAACTTAAACACTGAAATCTTTCAGCAGAGGAAACAGAATCAGGTCTGAGAGTCGTTGACATGATTCATGTATTAATCTGCATTTTTATTATCACCATCAAACCTTCATGTTCATGTCGACTTCCTGTCTGTAGCTTTCAGCTCCAAGCATTGTGATGACAGATAGAATTTAAAAAAACCCTAAAAAATATATATATTTCCATGCTTAAAAAGAAATGTCCTTAAACAGCTGCTCAGTGATTTATTGAGCAGGGCAGGATTATTGTCAACATTGCACTGAAAGTTCTTGAAATGAAACAAAATGAAGAGTGAACTGCACAAACCTCACAGAAACACACACGTATGTATATTTACATACTTAATGAAAGCAATACTTCAATAATCACAGTATGAAGAGCAATACAGACGACTTCATCAAGAGAAACTATGCAGACTCGAGTTTGGTGAAGTGGAAGAATACTGACGTGATGCACTACAGCGAGTCTACTGCCTACCCTCCAGTGTGTGTGTGTGTGTGTGTGTGTGTGTGTGTGTGTGTCTGTGTGTGTGTCTGTGAGACTCATTACATCGTGTCGTTCACTGTTCCAGCATCCAGAGTGAGCGTCTGTCGCACCTTCAGTCATCAGCTTAGCGGGGCGGCTGTAGCTCAGCGGGTAGAGCAGGTCGACTAGTGATCGAAAGGTTGCTAGTTCAAATCCCGGCTCAGGGCAAGGCTGAGCTGCATGTCGAAGTGTCTTTGAGCAAGATACTGAACCCCACATCGCTCATCAGTGAGGCCCTGCGATGAGCTGGCGACTTGTCCAGGGAGCACCCTGCCCTCGCCCTGAGACAAGGCTGGGATTGGCTCCAGCAGCAACACCCCGTGACCCCATGGAAAGGGATAAGTGGTTACGGATCATGACATGACATGACATCATGTTCTATCACCTGCTGCAGTCTTGAGGTCTAAAGCTCAATAGAAATGTGTATTTCTGGCAAATAATGAAGAAAAACTTCAGCCATACCTGAATGTCAAGCAATAATGTGTAACTGTATTTTGGCTGTTTACTGCGTATACTTTGAAGCTGCATGTCAGTGCAGATTCTTATTCATGCGTTTTCATTTGGAGCCGTGTCATCAGCTTCCTGTTGTGTCTCGACCCGTCACGTGATCCCATACGCTGATGACACGCTCTTCTCCCTCCACGCCACCTGTTCTGGTTCCGGCCCTCGTTCTGTAAGTAACTGTATTGATGAGTCTGTACAGGCCACAGGAACAACTGCTACAGATGCCTGATGAGCATCAGACGTTTTATCTGTTGATTGATCTGCATCATGATGTATAATATCTGGTTTGATATGCACTGCTCTCCCTTTAGGTTTAGTTACAGAGAGCATCTTTGTGTTTTAGGCTAAGCGTGTGGTGCTAGGTTACCTTTTGTTAGCGGGGTCTTGATTTTACTGACTATGCCACATTGTTCGTTTCCCAACAGGGTAAAACATTAAGAGGAAAATTCTGTTTTTACTTTTTACAACCTGAATACAAACGTTTCAACTGTTTGGCTGTGACACGTTTGATGTTTATGACTGCTCGTTTTGCGTTTCCTGGTAATATTGTATCCTGGGATTTCTGGTGATCAAATGTTTATTCTGAGTAATGTGATAACTCAAGGTATTGATTGCGAATACTACAGTTATATGGCACAACACACCAGTGAAAGTCCTGTAGCCACAGTCATATTTTGGGGGCTGGTGGACAAAACCAGTCTGCTGCTCGAACCAGCAAGTTGATTTGTCTTGTCAATTAATTAATATTTTCAAAGGGTACAAACACTCGTTAGCAAAATACTAACAAGCCAAACAGTTTCAGCCTTGTTGGTTCATCTCACCTTTGAGCCAATCAGAAGTGTCTGTGTACTGAAGCCAGCGAGTCTCCAGAGCTCACAAACCTTCAGCTACATTTTGTGGAACATAAAACCAGGAAACTGTTTTCAGAGTTGTATAAAAACAGAATTTTCCTTTAAATGGTCAAATGTTACTATGATGTTGAAAATGTCATAGTAGAAACATGTTATTTCCCAGCCTGCACCTGCATCAGTGTGCCGGCTCGGGTCAGTTTCTTTGTTTAAACGAGTCGAACGCGACTTCTGTTGTTGTGATACGAAGCAGAACTGCTGCATCTCAAATGTCTTTGAAATAAAACAAAGAAATGGATTCGTTTGTTCTGGTTTCTTTCAAACTCCGTCTGCTTCTGGTCGAGTATTAAAGCATAATTAATAAAAGTGATAACTCAAACTGTCTCTGGCCACCTGTCATGGTGCTGGGTCAGGTAGTTCTATTATCACGTGTCATGATCTGTTTCAAACTTCTTGTCTTTGTTTCCTCACCTCAGTCTGTGTCACCTGTCCCTCATTAGCGTTCCCTCCCTACGTAGTTCTCTCGTCCTGCCTCACCTGTGTTGCTTCTCTACCTGATGGCTTCCTGGTTTGTACCTCTGCTTTTTGTTGCCTGCCTTTTGTTCTCTGGATTTCAGCTTTATTTCCTTCAAGCTCACTTTGTTTTTCTGCAGAGGAGGATCCTGCTGTGCTGACAAATGGAAATGGATTCATTCATAGTAAAACATTTAGAAAAAAGCAATTAAACGTCAACATCTAAAATCTACATCACAACAAATCTTTAAATGCAAATATTGTGAGAGTGTGTGTTGAGTAACCATGATGCCAGTAGACCCTCCATGAAGGAGAGGGAGGATGAAATGATGCAGGACGAGCACGGAAGACGGCGCTTGAATTACATTTGGAAGCATGTTTCTTCTTCTCTGGACGTTTTTCATTGTTTTTCAGAGCTGAGCAGAGGACGCGAGTGTCACGGGATCGTTTACATGCTGCACGCTCACGTCTGCGTTGGGTCACCAGGTACCGTGACAGACGTCCAATCAGACGCTGGGACACTCTGACTGGGGGGGGGTGTTAATACATTTATTTGTTCTTTAACTGTATTATCAGTCATAATTCATGTCACTTTTATCACATAAATAATATCATTATTAGACAGCGGTACCTTCTCGTTTCTCTCTGTAAAGATCAATGCCTGCAGAGTCTTTGGGAGGGGAAGGACTCGACAACCTGCGACGTGACTGAGGAAAGTGACTTGTGAGTCACCTGTCTGCTGTTAGATCAGAGGAAGGGTTAAATCAGAAACTGGGAGTGTTGGCAGGTTTGGCTGTGAGGTGGCATGATGTCATCATCATGTGTCCTGTCTCTTCTCAGGCTGACTGAAGACAGGCTGTGGTGGATGGGATCTGTTTACACAATCAGCTCAGATCTTTGGTGATGCATGATGATGCCAACAGAAGTGCTCTTAAATGACCACGATTCATTTCTACTGTCTCATACTTCACGTCAGCTGGCAGGGCCGTCACCTCCGGAGAGACAGAGTGCTGCTCAGTGGTGATTGGCTGTTCCTGCACCTGCTCTCTCTCAGTAGATGGCGCTGTTGTACAGATGCATGTGTGAGAGCCTGCAGAGGTTGAGACGTGCAGATGAAACCAGTTTTCCTCCTGACACAGACTGCAGAGCTCACACACTGTGTCTGAGTCACAGTCCTTCTGCTTTATGGACTTTGTATTTATGTGCTCAATATCAAGTTGTACATTTTCACACGAGGAACCAGCCGACAGTCATGAATCTCTCTGACAGCTGACGGACTCGCTCCACTTCTCTCTCATTGTTTTTCCTCTTTTTTATTTTTTACAGCATCATTTTTACACTTCAGCACCTCCTCGCTCGTTGTTTGGGATTTCTCTCCGGCTCCTCACAAACTCTGAACTTTAACAAGTGATCCCGGCTTCAGCAGCAGAAGCCGCCCTTTGCTGTTTCCAGTCTGACGCCTTCACTTTCTCTGAGTGTTCTTCACTCGTCTGTCTGACCTTGTGCTCTCTGCAAACTGTCCTCCTGACGGAACATCACCTTCCCTTCTCCACCTTCAGCTTCCTTTGTCTTCAGCCCGTCCTGAACGTCTCTCATATAAAGTCCGTGGCTGTGACCTTCGGCACATGTCTAGAGTTGTTTTTCTTCTGTCATTTGGTTCCATTTTACAGCCACTCATGTGACCAGGGACTGAAACACAGTCCTGACAACAGAAGGACTCATTCTGAAACTCTCCTGCAAACGTTCTGCAAGACAATTTGTGACAGTTGCAACACTTCCATGAAAAGGTTCGGACAGACTCATGCCAGCTCGTACTGAATCTCCCTGGGAGGTTTGCATGTGTTCCAGCAGACGGCCTTTCTGTCAGATATGATCCTCCTCTCCGCCCACACAGACACCCAGGACAGGATGGTCAGCACCTCCTCCTCCTCCTCCTGTTGCTGCCCTGCTGCTGCAGACATCTTCTCATCTCTGTCCGTCTGCTCGGTCCACCACCAGCCTGTCTGTCTGCACAACATGGGTGACGGATGCCAGACTTATTTTATGTATTGCTGTTTTTATTTTAGACCTTCTGGGTCCATCTGGACTGACTGGAGCTGATTGAGATCACCTGTGTGCAGGTGTGCAGTCTGACTCCTGATCGTTGAGTGACAGCAGCTTGGGTCATTCCCCTCTCAGCCAATCAGGGTGTGACGACGCCCTCGTGTGAAGGCTGAAGAGAGGTGGAGGCTGACACACCCGGGTCACTCTGGTTCTGTCCTCACTCACTGCAGATCTAATTCAAACAGCCTGTCAGACAGCGACTCGGTTCTGTTTAGGTCCAGTTCAGATTCCTTCACTGTCCTTTTCTGACTAGTTGAGGGAAACTGGGAGCGGCTCGTGTCGCAGCAGACCAACACTTCTCATTGTTTGTCTTCACTGAACTCCTTGACAGTCGAGCCCCTCTGTACTCATTCAGTTTGTTCCCGTTACGTTACGTTACATCAGGGATGTCAGTGGCTGTAAAAGATGAAATACTGAGTTCCATTATTTTCTGAAGAGGCATTTTAATGATATAAAGTCTGTGTGACCTTTGGGATTCCCCTTTAAATAAATGTTTTGTTTCTAACTTCATGTGGTTTGTGGTCTGTGTGGTGTGAGGAGCTTCACTGCTGGTTACATCACCAGATGTTTTACCCTTCCATCATGATTTCTGCAGCCCAGGCCCACAACAGTGACGATCTCCATCACGCGACGTCGCCATTTTCTCTCTTTCTTTCTTCTTTCTCGGGCAAATCTTGGGATACGTGAGGCCACCAACGATCGTAGCAGTACGTCCTTCATAAACAGGGAAAAGGAGCATTTGGAGGATCCCTCAGATTGGCACAGCCTTCGCGTGACGTAGCTCCTCTGAAGGATGCAGATCCTGAACTAGGACGCAGCGACAGGCTCTGTTTTTACAGTCTAAGTATCAGCTGTAAATGTCATTTAAGTCAAACACCCAGTGCACCTCGCTAACTTGCTACATATCCAGCATGTTGTGTGGAGTGTGTTTTGCTTCGTGAATCAGGGATTTTTCAGTTTTCCTCAGACTGAACGTGGACTCAAGAACCAAACATCCATCTCAGACTCAACGATGAGCCGCTGCATGACTGTGAATTGCCACAATTTGTTATAACTGATTTTAAAAATTGGACTGAATCGACGCTGCAGAGAAACGTTGCCGTGTCTGCGCTGCTTCTCAGGGATGATGATTGGGAGCCGACTGCTGATTGTTTGTTCGCTCACAGAGCTGATTCGGCTCTCAGAAGCTAAATGAGTTTGTTTTTTTCGACATGACTTTAACGCTTTCAATTTCAAAGTTCAGTTTTACTGTGTGATTAAAAAATGTGCATCACTCTGTTAGATGAGCACCCGCAAACTAATCAATATGAATTATGTGACATCTAACTCGTACAAATTCCTGACGGACTGAAGAGGGAGTGTTGTGTTTGTCTGTGTGGAGATGAAACTCAGGCATCAAATGTATTAAGTTATCTTCTGTAATGAGAATCCCTTTGACGAATCAGCCCATCGCTAATGAACAAGTAACAGAAGCTGTGGGGGGACTTTAATGAAATAGGAAGTTTTAAACGGGTTACAGCAGCTCATTCTGTCGTCATTACAACCTGTTTAGCCTCACACACGTTCAGGAGTGATGTGAAGATCAGGGGAATATTAACAACAGACACCCGAGACAAATCACATTCAGACAAATCACATTCAGACAAATCACATTCAGACAAATCACATTCAGACAAATCACATTCAGACAAATCACATTCAGACAAATCACATTCAGACGAGATCATGTTTCACCACAGGAGAGCGTCGTGAACACGTGAAAAGACATCAGATGGTTTTCTTCAGTCCAGATGCACCGATGTCAGTTCATGAATCATCACTGAATTCACAAAAAGATGGACAATATGAAAATAAAATGGCTGTCAGCCAGTTAGCTTTATTAGCTAACTTGATAACATAATGTTTTACCAGTTGGAGCAGAAGATTTAACTCTTTGTGTGCAAACAAAAATCCACGTTGGCTCTTTTTCACCAAGATAATCACCAGCCACAGGTGGTGCGTATAGAGATGCTAACTAAACGACATGAGTGGAGCTCAGGTGAGCTGAGGACGGTTATAATAGAAGATCTAAAATGTGGCGTTTCATGACAACACGATGAATCTCACTGTCGACCGACTGCAGGACTGAACTCCACAATCCTCATGTTCTTATATTTACACGCAGGTTAAGATTATCTTTGGCAGTGTGCTGACGTTTCACTTCATGAAGACGCTCGCTGACACACACCTGTGATCCGTCAGCTCGCCATCAGCCTGATAACGACCCGATCATTTGAATCAGGTGTTGATGCAGAGAAACGTCTTCATGATACTTCTTAAAGTTCACATGATAGAAATATGACTGTCTTTGTCTACTGATCTGCACCACCTTCTTCTCTGTACTGAAAACAAAATCTGAGTGTTGCTGTAAAATGTAAAAACATGTGAAATAAATGCAGTTGGTTGTGTGAGCCAGCCGCCCCTGATAGTATTGGCAGCCTCCCTTTGCTTTTTGGAGCGTTGTTCACACATTTGTTTTTTCTGTCCTCGTCCTGGCTGAAGACAATCTGCACATTAAATCCTGCGAGAGACCAGTTTTAGAACAACCAGGATAAACAGCCAAAACAGGGCTCAGCAGCGCCGGTCGGTCTGTTCAGCGCCAAGCTGTAATGACCAAACACTTCCTCCAGCTCTGGAATGAGACTTTGATTTACACAAACAGCTTACATGTGCCTCCTCTTCTTTTACCTCTTTACCCCGTCATCCAGCCCTGCGGCTCTAATTACCCGGACACACGGGAGGACGTCCCTGGCGACGCAGCGCGGGGACGAGGAGAGGAGGGAAGTCGCTGGGGAGGAGTGTTTGTTAATGAGATGGATCAGACTTGGCAGGCAGCAGAGCCTGGCAGCAAACTGTGGACACAGAGAGACGGACGCTCGAATCTGTGAGCTCCACTCACACTTAACCAAACAAATCTGGAGCAACAGCAAAGACCTGGACTGTAAATAGCCTCCGAGTCCATTTTAGAGCTGCGGGATTATCTGCATTTTCATACCGTCAGTTTGATAAAGCCTCAGTGAAGCATATGTGAAGCAGGGCTGCTATCGTGGTGGAGCGGAGAGAGGACGGACAGAATCCTCAGCAGCACGAATCACCGGGCAGAGAATATCTGGCCACACCCCCAACGGTGATGTCACAGCAGGTGTTTTGACTTGAGCCCACTCAACATGATATGATGTTAGCAGTTAGCATTTCTGCAAACACACCCAAGGTTGACATTTGTAAATATCACCGTGTCATTACACACTCACTTCACAGAGGCAGGTGAAGGTGGAGTCGTTCAGCCAGTGCAGCAGCCAATCAGCAGGCAGCAGGCCGAGCCACAACGTGTGGTTAGTTTTAAGGAAAACAGAACATTTCCAGCCGTGACCGCGGCGATGACAACAGGTATATCAGGAGCTGGACCTGACCAGAGCGTTCACGCACAGCTGAGACGGGAGAGGAATAAAAAAAAATGAGCCTAAAGAATCGTCCGAGTGTGTTTGTTCCAGAAACTCCTGGACTCCAGCAGGTTGGGGCCTGAAATAAAAAGCGGGAGGATCGAGGCTTCTAAATAAACGTGGCAGCACAAACTCTGCAGCTGTGATGTCGTCTGTGTTTGGCGTCTGCTGGATCTTGCCTGAGGTTCTGACCCAGATCACTTTCCCCTTGCACTCTGTCTGGATCATTTCTGTGCCGTGAAATGAAGCTTTATCCCACTGTATGCTGGTGACGTACAGAGCGAGGTGATGAAAATGGATCTGGGAGCTGGAGGAAGAAGCTTCCATTAATCCAGAATGATGATGAAGCCCATCTGAAGTCACTGCAACCCACTTGGAGTCGAGCCATCCGAGGCTCGGCTCGGCTCGGCTCGGTTCGGCTCGGCGCCTTTTAAACTGATAGTATAAATGCAAATCAAAGTGGCATGGTTTGACTTGAGTTCTCTCTGCCTTCACTTCCTGCCTCCCCTGATACGAGTCGAGATATTTCCGTCTCGAGCAGTGAACCCACTCTGACCTCTGAGCAAAGCTAAATCTCTACCCACTAAAATCCCGTCATTTTCCTTCAGTCAGCCATGAATGAGGCTCGTCCTGCAGTTAGTTTCCTCCCCAGCAGCCGGAGACAGCCGAGCAGAGTGACGCTGACAGCAGATGAGTGGCAGCCGAGCGCAGAGCTGCAGGACGGACGCCCTCCGGCTGTCGCTCACCTCAGATGGATCACATTTAGCAGCTTTCACCCCTGCATGCTCCATCCTGTTCTCCATTTTCTCATCTCCACTGCCTACACACACACACACACACACACACACACACACACACACACACACACACACACAGCGTCCACTCCTGACCATCATATTATCTGCTCGGCGAGGCCACATCTCCTGTCTGCCTGCCTTCAGTGTCAGAGGCTCTTAGAGGTTCATCACTTTATCGGTCCACTCAGGGCCCGGCGCTGATCGTCTGATAAAAATCACATCATGGTTTCTGTCCAATGACACGCCTGAAACTGCTCCGGGGCCAAAGCCATTAGCTTCTCTTCATGGTTGTTTTCACTCAGGTCCTCAAACACTGCAGCTGTTGACTGGAATCATTTCATTCCCAGGAGGCTTCAACATCTTTCACATCGTCATGCACTCATGTAACACTGTGTTCGATGTAGCCACAGTGTGTATGAGCTAATGTAAAGACAAACTGGTCACAGGGGAAATGAAGTGATGTTGTTGACGGCACACTTCAAATGTTTGACTGCAGATGGATTTAGAGACTCAGAGGAACAGTGACGATGTGAACCAGGACCAGACGGACATCTTTCTGAATCCAGCTGTGGTTTAACAGCAGTGTGTTTGTAGGTGGACAGTGTTTTTATTTCAAAGACAGGTCTGGGATCTGCTTAGCTTAGCACAAGTCTTTACTGGAAGCAGCCTCAAACTGCTAGCCTAGCATAGCCAGTCCAGGTTTGTCTGTATCTTACGATGAACTGGTTGTTGGGTGGAGGGCGACACCATGAGGACAACCCAACTGCACATGTACATAATTATTACATAAAACCTTCTTATTAAATTGGTTGCTTGATAATGTCTTAATCTCAACAAAACATTTCAATAACATGTAAGTGAGTGTTTATTCCTCCAGAGCTGCCGGCTCTGTTGATGCTAACAGTTCATTAATCCCAGTCTCTGCTGTCCGTCCCTTCAGGCCGGTCTGTTAATCCTACGTCTGTAACTGCAGAGGAGAATAACTCTCTCGGAGCCATTTCACTAACTGCAGTTCTTTGTTCTTCCATTCAGTCTTCATAATGCAGTCGAGTGGTATACTGAGACCCAGCACTAGTATTCTGTTGATTAGCATGTAAGCTGCTTCTAAACCGTCTGTTCTGATGTCAGCGGTGTCCTCTCACTTCCTCTGTCTGCAGCTCTGTAATTCAGTCACAAGCTTCTGATTTTCATCTCCTCCTCCTCCGGCATCCTTCATCCACTTACCTTTAACCCCATCTTCTCCCATTTCCTCCGACTAGATCCCATTACCACCACCCCCTGTGTTTCTGCGTCCCCTCCTCCACCTGACACTCTCCTACATCTATCTATTTTTTCCTCTCTCT
The DNA here is from genome assembly GCF_904848185.1 of Acanthopagrus latus. Lineage (NCBI taxonomy): Eukaryota > Metazoa > Chordata > Actinopteri > Spariformes > Sparidae > Acanthopagrus > Acanthopagrus latus. Next base: position 34,857,684 of record NC_051042.1, on the reverse strand, counting down.
GTCTCTGTTTGTGTCTAAATCACATACGAGTGCCAGCAGGACTCATCCACGCCCTCCATTACCTGCTCCCCTGCCTTCCTGCCATTTTTCACTTATTTCCCAGGTTCCCCGTCTCTCCGCGGCGTGCTGATCCTCTCCTGTGGTGTGTGGAGGTGTGCGGAGCGCGGCCCGCAGCTTCTTCTCCGCCTTGTTACATTCAGAAATAACTTCCTGTTACCTGAGTGTCGAGGCAGAGATCTGAGATGGGCAGCTCCGTCACTTTCACCGCGTTCTCACTTTCATCCTCCACTTTCCACCTCGCTCTCTGTTGTCTCTCCGGCTTTCCTCTTGCCTTCTGCTTCACACTCTGTTTACCGTGCGTGTTCGTTCCTCATCTTTCCAATCTCCTGACAAATATTCAGTTTGTCATCTCTTCTCCTGCTCAGCCTCCACGTCTCCAGCTCAGCTGCAGTGTCTGTAAAGAGGTCTGCGTCTTCAGATGAGTAACAAACTAAACTGGACGTAGCTCATGTCACAGTCTACTTGCAGCAGTTGATTCGGCAGCTGCCATTAACACTAATGACTCATCATCACTCGTGCAGTTGTCATGACAACAGAAACAGTTATATGTTATATGTAATCAGCTGGAGTGTGTGATCAGCTGTGACTAACCTGCAGGATCCACATGATGATGGTGAAGTGCTGGAACCAGAAGAAGCGGGACTTGTGTTACATGTTGTCATGGTTACAGCGGCACATGAAATGCTGAGACGCTGCAGAAACACGTCCCGTCCACGGAGGACACATCCTGTCGTCATCAGGAGAAGAAAGCAGCTGGTTTTACAATCATGAGCAGCAGACTCTGAGACGATCACAGCCCGCGGCGCCTTCCGACCGTCCTGGAGCTGGACTCTGTGTTTAGAACACGGATGCTCGGTGCTCATATCACATCACACCTGATCCTGTTGGGCCACAGTTTAATCTTGAGTCTCCTGACAGAGGAAGTTTAGCTGCCAGTGCTCTCAGCCATCTGTTTTCAGGAGAGACTCCTGAGTGAACTGGATCTGGAGCAGAAAGTGCTGACATGTCAAACTGTAGAGACTCAATCAGAATTAAAGCTTGCAAATTGGAAATTCACCGGTGGATGTGAGTCTTTCTCTAACTGTGGTGTAATTCTCATCTATTTGTGTTATTCTTACTTTTGAATGTGAGTCTTTACAAGCTTCATGTTGTGGTTGTGAGTCCGCCTGCTGCAGTCCATCGTGTCTTCCCTGCAGCCTGTGGATCAGATCCTAATGAGCAGGTTATTGAACAGGACGTGACTCTGATGAGGATGTTTTTGAAAAGTCACTTCTTTGGTAAAGTTTGTAGCCCGAATCCTTGAGCAGCGCTACACTTTGCTGTATATTCAGAATATCCTGTCTGCTTATCAGGCGACCCCACACAGTGTGTAGAGCCTTTACTTCAGTGAACGTACCCATCCCGCAGCGTGGTTCGACTTTATTTGGCTTAAGATGGCGGAGGATTTTCTCCACACATAAAGAAGGCTTCATCCTTCAGTTTATCACAAACAACTGCAGAGGCACGATTTTATCTGCACAGGAAGGGGATGGAAAATAATCTGCGAAGAGACTAAACTACATCTGGCGGTGGAGAAGTGTAAAGTTGACATTTAGAGTTTTTTTTTTTTTTGACAATCCTCCGGTGGAGTTCTGCAGAACAGGTGGAATATCAGCAAAACTCCTCTGTGCACCAACATTACAGAGCAGCCTCTCCAGGTCCGAGCCAACATCTGAATCCTTAAAGCAATCAATGCTTTTATCATTTATGGCATGAATCAATAGTCCTTCCCAACTCCTCCTTTCTTCAGTGTTATTTCCAGTTACCCTCGTACTCAGGCAGCAGATCAGGCTGCCCCGAGGCATCAGTGTAATGGGAAGTGTGGCGGGCCGGGCAGCAGGTCGATGGACATTGATCCGCCTCATTATTCCGCTCCATCGAACGCTCACCTCGGCCATTAACGGCTAAATAAAAACCAAATGCTCTCCTGCTCTAACTCACAGTAATATTCCGGCGCTCTGCTCTACCTCTGCTCTTCATTGTTGTTTAAAAGCTGCAGCACTTTATCGACTCTTTGTTTAGGCGGTGTGGCTCGCCGTTCCGGAGAGGTGGAGGTAATTACCGGCTGTTTCAGCTTTGGTGGGGCTTTCGGGTGGAGCAGAGGAACCCAGGAGGCGACGGTCGATGGCGCCTGGCACCGCGGCGCTCTTATCAAGAGACCAGAGATCCAATTCAAACTCTCAACTTTCCACTTTCATGCACCTGGGGAGGAAGGAAGGAAGGAAGGAAGGAAGGAAGGAAGGAAGGGTACAGGCTGTTAGTGCTGCATCTCTCTGCACTGTGGGGAAGATCTTCACCAGGACACACACACACACACACACACACACACACACACACACACACCGTCAGTATCAAACAATCACATCAGTAACTCAGCTGCTCCTCGATCTGTCCTCTGGTTTCTTTCTATCCTCCAGGATTTAAACACACGTTTCAACTTCAAGAGCAACTTTTGATTCTTTTTCACTCACACAGTTTTAATCATTGTTCCACACTTTTCTCTCGTTTTCTCAAGTTCGTTCTGACACAACACAAGTCTCGTCTGATCCTTTCCTCTGATGCTTCCCATCTTTGCAGCTGAAGAATAAACAGACGTACATGTTGGATTCGGACACATAATGTGTGTAAACCAGTCAGCAGGTTGTGGCATCATCGTCTGTGGCGTTCATCAAAGTGAGCGAGGAAGCAGCGTTCTTCAGTCTGTGCACTGGAATCAGTTCCACACTTTGCTAAAGACTTCCTTAACTCACAAAAAGTCACCAGTTTCAAACGAACTAACCATCGCTGCACTCGTGCATCCGTGCATTCTTCTCGTTGGTATGGATGTTAAGTAGTACAACCACTAGAGGACACCACCGTCCAGTCGCATGTCCTCTCCTCAGAAAGCTTCACCAATCAAACTATTAGCTACATAATTCAGCCTGAAGATGTTGACGATGGGAAACATGAGCTCTAGTGTTTACCTCAGCCTCCGCTCGCTGCCGGCCCGGCTGCAGACTGATGAGTGAGCTACAGACACCAGAACCAGCAGAGAGGTGTGAGATATGAGCGAGCGGAAGCATCTTTTAATGCTTCAGCTTCGTTCCTCACACTTGGACATGATCGTATTTGTAATCTGTCAGCGTCTCCTGAGTGTCGAAGGATCCGTCAGAGACTCAGCCTGAACACAAGTGAAGGTGAAGCTTCACCTCGGCTGTAGAACTTTACCTGACTTTGTACTTCATGCTGTGTGTGTGTGTGTGTGTGTGTGTGTGTGTGTGTGTGTGTGTGTGCACACACTCAGTTTCTTTATTTGTGCTCATATTCGTGTTTACAGCGAGATAACCTTGACAGCTCTAAAATCTACCATTTTTTATTATTTCAGCAGCGTTGTGTGTGCAGCCAGATAAGAAGCCTTATTTGGGATAAATCTGAGCAGCACAGAGCTACTTTAAACTCCAGGAAGGCGGATAAACACATTAGAAGATGGTAAAAGCGTTGATAAGCGCGGCGGGTTTCTCTGAGCATAATGCTGTTTTGCTGTTATCAGGGAGGAAATACAGAAGATAACAGACATGAAAGGAAAGTGACTACAGCTCAGATTCCTCAGCAGCTCACATCACGGCCCGACTCGCCGTCTGTCCTCCGAGGAAACTCTTTCTACAAGCTCCCTGACAGACGCAGAGCAGCAGCGTACAGCCGGGAAACACAAAGCAGACTCACAAACGTCTTCTGTGTCCTCATCAGACCCTGAAGTCATTGTTATTATGGCTGTGATTGGTTAGTTACCCAGCAGGCATTGGGTTTACATGGAGGACAGGGATGCAGCCAGAGAGAAACACTTGCAGCTCTGCATTTTATAATTTCAGATATATAGTGAGATACAATGTCAGCAGCTAAAGTTGCTTCACACCACATCTCTTGGTGTGCTGAAGCATTCAGAGTTCCTTTGACTGGAACTAAGGAGCCAAGCCCAGCTCCTGAAGATCAACCCCACACCATGATCCCCCTCCACCAAACTTTACACTCGGCACAATGCAGTCAGACAAGTACTGTTCTCCTGGCAACCAGACCCAGACTCACCCGTCAGGTCAGGTGTAGAAGAGCGATTCATCACTCCAGAGAACGTCTCCACTGCTCTAGAGTCCAGTGACGATGAGCTTTACATCACTGCATCTGACGCTTTGCATTGCACTTGCTGATGTGTAACTTGGATGCAGCTGCTCGGCCATGGAAACTCATTCCATGAAGCTGTCTGCTCTCCCTGACCAGCCTGAACCTAACCAGAGCATCAGCACAGCCTTACAAGAGAACATTTCAACCTAAACAGTCACATGTTTTACATATCTGTGGTTAGCTTAGTGTCCTAAGCTAACATTTATTCTGACAGCTGGGTTGCAAAATTGTACTCCAGTATAGAAGTGAAGTAAATGTGTTAAAGGCGGCAGTGTAGCTGCACACACACACACACACACACACACACACACACACACACACACACACACACACACACACGCTGGTCACGCATCACCCAGAGCGACCCAGCACACCTGAGACAAGAAATAATTCAGTCAGATTTGGTTTGAGACCCGGCAGGATTCTCCAGGTGCTCTGGCTTCATGCCGATCAGTTACTACGTCTGAGGAGTAACTGTGAGTGTGAATGGCTGTTTGGTGGCAACAGCAGTTTCAGATGACAGGATGACAGATGGAGGGTTATCTTGTTGCTGTTTGCCCCTCATCTGCTGCCATCAGAGGAACATATTAGACTTAGACTTTCTTTTGTTGTCATTCAAATTACACTTTACAGTGCAGTTTGGTTTCAGTGGCTCAGGATAGTGCAGGATAAAAACAACAGCATATATTTAAAAAAATTAAAGCATATACATACGTTCACAGATTTGCCTTTAGCTTAGCTGTTAGCACCGCTCGACAGGCGTGCTTCCATCGCACCGCCTCCACTTGCGTCTCTGTTGGCCTGTGATGCTAGCAGCGTCCACAGCAGCTGGGTCTTGTTGGTGTAGGACTCCGAGGCTGGAAACACTCCTGAGCAGTCGCGTCTACCAAGCCGAAGTCACTGGATGATCCCAAATCCAGTAAGAGATGACGACCACATATTAATTTGTAAAGATTTCTGCCGGTTGCATCTTAGGCAGCAGATCTTGATAAAAAACATACTAAACTATCATGAGCCAGCGTAGCCGCAGCTGCACAGCGAACGACATGAAGACGGGGTTTGTTTCTGTACATTTTGAGTTAGAAATGTTGTAACAGACCAACCACATAAGAAAAGTGGAGCTCTGGTCGACACTTTGACTAACTGCAGTGTGCTCTTACCTCCTGACCCCCCCGGGCGACTTCTCTCTGCACTGATCAGGAGTCTGTTGGCGCTCCGACCTCAGTGACTCAGCGCTGAAAATCCATGAAAAGGAATCAGGAGTGCAGAGAAATCCACATCATGTGTGTCGTTCAGGGTTCATCTGTGGAGAGAGGAGAGCAGCTAGAGGGAGCCGGAATCAATGGAGCGGGAAATTAGGCCTTAATTAATAAATATTTGTATTCAGCACATCCACCGCTGCAGGAGGAGACACCTGTGTGCATACTAACCATGACACACACACACACACACACACACACGCAGGATTATATAACATGTTATCAGCTGTCTGCTTCCTCTCACACACACATTGATACAAATCCTTCAGAATATATAAAAATAACTCGTTCCTCTGTATTCTGTTCTCATCACTTCCTGTTCCACTCGACTCCTGGAGTGTAATTAACTCTCTGTCTGTCTCTCAGTGTCTCTGTCTCTCTGTGTCTCTGTCTGTCTCTCTGTGTCTCTGTCTCTCTGTGTCTCTGTCTGTCTCTCTGTGTCTCTGTCTGTCTCAGTGTCTCTGTCTGTCTCTCAGTGTCTCTGTCTCTCTGTGTCTCTGTCTGTCTCTCTGTGTCTCTGTCTGTCTCTCAGTGTCTCTGTCTCTCAGTGTCTCTGTCTGTCTCTCAGTGTCTCTGTCTGTCTCAGTGTCTCTGTCTGTCTCTCAGTGTCTCTGTCTGTCTCTCAGTGTCTCTGTCTGTCTCTCTCTGTGTCTCTGTCTGTCTCAGTGTCTCTCTGTGTCTCTCTGTGTCTCTGTCTGTCTCTCAGTGTCTCTGTCTGTCTCTCAGTGTCTCTCACACTGCGGTGTGACGCTGGTCTTCAGACAGGTGAATGTGTTCTGGTGGTGACGAAGGTGAATTCTGTGGGATATTCATTCGTCATGCTGTCAGAGACGTTGTTGCTCATTTGGGGCTTAATTCCCTCAGTAATGAGGTGATGAGGTGATTCAGGTGGACCGTCTGCACAAACACACGTCACACCTGAAACTACAAGTGATTTCTGACGGAGGGGAGGCGGTCGACCTCCACCACACAGACCGAACATCGTGTCGCCGGTCGGCTCTGTTGTGTTTTTAGCTCCCAGTTAGCTTCACCTCCACCAAGAATACTGACAGAAATTCTGCAAATGTGTGACATAAAGACGAGCCTCTGACGAGGAGTACCAGACACACTTCTCACGCCTGCTTCTGTCCTGCAGGAGGGCGTGGAGCTAGCATGGCAGCTTCAGACTGACTGCTGTGTTTGACGTGTTGATAGTGAGAGCAGGTTGTTTGTACACCTGTCTGAACAGTTAGAAGAAGAAAAATCTCCCATAAAAGGTTTTAAAAGAGGAATAAAATGGAAGAAACCTCAGGAAGAGCGACAGAGGAGAGATCCCTGAGACAGACGAGTGACGGCTGAATGATACTGTGCTCTTTAAAAACTGTAACTTGTGTACATGACGTGAGGAGGTGAAGACAGAGTCTGGTCATAAAACAGACCATAATAAATCACTGATGCTGATGTGTTCAGTAACAGTGTTGGGACGAGGAGGAGGGAAACGCTGTTCTGTAAATAGTTCTGTCACATAACTCCTGAATATTCTGTGGATTCTACATTTCTGTTTGTGTTTGAGATATGAGCTCATGATTCAGCTTCAGAGGAGCGTTATGAGTCACCAGTCAGGTGTAATCAGGTGTGACACAAAGCAGAATGACGTCACAGGCTTTTACAACGAGTCATCACCTCCTCGTAACAATGTGTCGTCTCTACTGATGGAAATGTGTCGCCAAACAAATAAAAAAAGCTCGTCTGACGCGGCAGCCTCGTTCATCAGAGAGCAGTCGCCCACCAGCAAACACGCCTCTTATGAAACATGAAGAACATTAATTTCCAGCTGCGGAGGTGACAGCAGATTCTCAGGGGGGCAGTTCGCCTCAGAGTGGCTTCCTGGGAGCGCTCAGGTGGGTGCGGTGACAGCCGAGCGGCCGCCACGACTCATTCGCTTGTAAATTGGGGGAAATAACACGAGCAGATGTTCTCATTATTTCTACTCGGCCCCGGAGCATCACTACCAGCCAGTGTTTCAGGCAATTTCCTACAGCCAGAACCTCTCATTTCACAGAGAGCCCTCGCTGCTGCCGCTGCTGCCGCTGCTGCTGCTGGCGACAGGTAACAACAGGTGACATGTGACTCCGGTCAGGTCGGCTACAAACCTGTGTGTATCCACAAACACTGTCAGGGATGAAAGCTGTGCAGGGGTCAGTCTGAACACTGTTACTGCAGTGTGATCACTTTGTTTCTGCATCTCGACGTCATTCTGAGGGAATAAAGTCACATTTTTAGAAACAATTTACCTTCTTGTCATTCTTCAGTTTCTTCTATGTGCTTTCAGTTCCAAACATATTTAGCTTAGCTTAGCTTAGCTTAGCACAGAGACAGGACGACGCTGTTCACCCGGTTCTGTTGAACGTCTGTTGTTTAAGTGCATTCAGCCCTTCAGACGACGCTGATCTGGGACCAGTGACTGCATGAAGCTGACGATGTCTGTACAGAACTATGAAACTGGAGGAAACTTGGTTGTGGACGTGTCGACCGGTTTCCTGCCAAAACAAAATACAACACATTGAAAAGTTTGGAGATGCTGGAGCCTGATCGCTGCAACTCGTGTCAGAAATAGAATTTCTTCTTCCAGTCAGATCCGAACACACTGACATGAGATTCAGTGCGACTTCATCATTATTTAATATACGTCCAACAAAATAAAACCTTCAATTAATCAGCTCTGAAATCAATAAAACAATTAGAAAAAGACAATGACACAGTGAAGCTGGGGGATAAATCGATCAGGGTTTTCAGATCCACTGAAGCTATTTGAGAACATTCATACAGGATTTCCATCATTTTGGCAAGTTTTGGTCAACCAGTTCTAGTTGTGTGTTTCCATGGTGACGTTATTAATAATTATTGATGATGAGAAACAATCTGATCTCCTGCAGTGAAAAGTCTTTACATTAGAACTAGCTGAGTGTGTTTGTATGTTTTGTCCTCTTCTTGTCTCCTGACAGTCCATCCTCGTCTCCGTGATGCGTCCCAGTTAGTCTGTCAGAGTGTCTTTAATCCAGTGAGTGACGGAGAGGAGGCGAGAGGAATCCACCACAACAGGACGGCTGCCGCTCACCGCTCCTCTGAGCGTAAAACAAACCGACCGGCCCGGCTGACAAATGTTTGCCAGCCTCACGTCCGCCCACTCGCCGTACATCAGGCGCACTCCAAGCGCCGTGTTTGCCGAATTGAATCAGCGCCCGTGGTCTCGTTAATGTGCAGCATCAACAAGGCTTAACGGGAGCCGGAGCTTTGATTGGAGCTGGTGTGGCTCGACAGTAATTCCCTGGCAAACAACGCTATCAGGAACGCCAATGACCAGGCTCGGATTAGTGCTGACTAAAGTATAATTGAATTTCCTGTACAGTTAATTTAATTGGGCTAAGTGTCGCTGCCATGGTTTGTTTAAGGGTTTGATGCGTCTGCACAGAATCTCTCAGCCTGCTCACACCAAAACACCAAAACCTGAAGAGTCTGAATCACATCGCATGGTTTAATGTGTCCAACTCTATTTCTTGTAAGGAAAAACTCAACAACTCAGATGCTGCACACGACACACAGTTCACCTGCTCATCGTTAGCATGTTAGCAACCTAGCTTTCATCAATCAACAACTTCAACACGTCGTCTTGATTCCAGAGTAGTTTGGTTTGTGCTGATGATGGATGAAGACGTAGAAACATTGAACATTTCTTTGTTCGTAAATTGTTCTCATTAATGTCCTCGGGGCCGTTAATGACTCATTAACACGGCTCCGTGTTTTCTGCAGTGTGATCTCGACGCGTCGTCACAGAAACTCCAAACAAGACGAGTCACGGGTCGATGAGGCTGCGGCGCTGATGGGCCTGCAGTGCAGTGTGGGTAATTAGGCAGCCCAGACTAATCAACCGTCGCTCTCCTCCTTCTCTTTTTAAGAAAGGGGCAGATTAACAGCTGTGTGGTTCTTTAATATGTTTCACTGAATCGAACCAACAACAGGTTCTCTGCTGAAGTTTCACCTGTCAGCTCTCATCACAGCACACACCTGCAGAACACACTCTGCCTTCTGAAAATGACTGATCACCGCTGAAGTGATGAAAGTGATTAACAAAAACCTTAAACTGATCAAACACAGTTTACTCTGTCAGCTGCG